>NC_056526.1:114605488-114622398 GCF_019175285.1 Sceloporus undulatus
AAGCCATTAGAGCATAAGTGAGTCTCTGGTCCTTTTCCACAGTGATTATCTGAAATATGCATATGGGACTGAATAAGTGAGATGGATAGTGTGAGTGGTCTACCATTCCTTTCATTTGGCACTAAAGTATATCAAGCACAAGTACGAAGAGCAATTTTCTCATGCACCATATGGTTCCATAGTCCCCAAGGCCCAATCTACTTTTTAGGTTTTCTTTTAAAGCAGGCAGGGTAAGTTAGTGTAGCAGCTGCACAGCTGTACATTAATATGAGAGTTCTCTTTTGTGGGGACTTCTGTGATTAGATCTTTAATAGACTGAATAAGACTTATATAAACAAATGGAATGGATAGATGGCATAGCCAGATTTTTTTAAACCAAATTTCTGAAGTGAATCGAACCTTTGCCAGTTTGTTTGCTTCTAATATCAAACGAAAATTAATGAGGGGGGTAGCTGCTGAACCATAATGCCATTTAGTGGATGCTTTTTAGCAAAAAAGGGGAATTGATTTTCCACAAATAAGAAATTGCAACACACTGTGGTAGCATGCATTTGAATGTAATGGGCTGTTTGATTAATGCTTTTTATTTATTTATTTTCTCACTTTCCACTGTGAGCCATTTATATAAATAGGACAGGATGCTAATGAAACAGACGGGTATCATGGGATATGTCCACCTACTGCTGTTAAAGTTGCTGTTAAGATATTTCAATTGAACAATGTGGGGGAGAGCATTTTATTATCATTATGATAAGAGTTAGCCCTATCTTGATTACTCTGAATATGTCTAGGATGTGACATTTTTCTTTAGCAAAAGAACATAAATGTAGTTATAACATCTGTAGATATTTTCTGAACAGACAATTTCCTTGCAGGAGTAAAATACTGTATGTGAGCTGGTCTGTTATCTCTCTGCATGTGTGCAGGGACATAGCCAAGGGGAGGGTTCTTGGGGTCCGGACCCCTCCATTCCATTAGAAAAATGAATGGTGTGTGCTGCTGCGCCACCGCACCCAAGCCCCATTATAATGGTGGCACTTAGTCTGGAACCCCCCCTTCCTAAAATCCTAGCTACATCCCTGATGTGTGGTGTATTAGAGAGAATGAGAGAATATGATGTTGGAGTTCTCAGAGTAGATCAGTGTGTTTTGCTGGACTTCAGTAAAACTTCATGTTCACATTTTGGTGCTGTCTATGACTCATATTTTGCCTCCCAATGGACTAACTGGTTGTTTATCCTTTAAAATTGCCATATATCTCACAATTTAAGATTTATTCTGCACAAAATTTGCACATGATTGTTTTGCACAGGAAATAACATTTTCTGCAAAGAAAACAGCATTTTATGTGCAAACAATAATATTTCCATGCAAAAATATGAATCCCTGTGCAGAAAATGCTGTTTTCCACCATAAAATGCTGTAATTAAGGATTTAGTCTTCATAATGTGTATGTGTTAATGTTGTTTAATTAGTTGGTTTTAATTATAATTGATTTAATATTTTTTTAAGAGGGGAGGGAATTTTGATCTACAATGTATTGTATTTTATTGCTGTTAGCCACCCCGATTGACCTCAAGGGGCGGGATATAAATAAAATTTTATATTAATATTATTATTATTACTATTATTATCATCATTATATTTGCATGTACTTAATTTGCGTAGAAAACAGCATTTTCTGCACTTAAAGCAAAATTTTCTGTGGCAAAATTAATATTTTTGTATTCAAATATTATTTCCATGCAAAAAATGCTGCTTTCTTTGCAACAAATGTAAATGAGGACTTATTCTGCATAAAATGTGTGCATAGTTGATTTGAATTTTTTTAAAAAAAGCCACAATTTTCTTCACAGGAGTCTTTTCTGTGCCAGAAATAAAGTTTTTGCATTGAAATATCATTTTCCATGCAACACTGCTGTTTTCTGCAAAGAAAAAAAATGTAATTTGGGGTTTATTCTGCATAAACTTTGCACATGGTTACTTAGCATAGAAAACTGCATTTTCTGTAGGGAAATAATGTTGGGGCATAGAGCGATGCACTGTGTCCACTACGACCATGTGCAGAGTTGATCCATGCAGGCAGGACGCCACAGGAAGGCTCTTGGAGAGACGTCTGCAAAGGCTTCAGGCTTGCTATTGCTATTGCTACTTGCTATGGATGGATGGATGGATGGATGGTTGCCAGTGAACTAAATTTCCAATTTCTAACATTTAACGTTATCAAATCAATTTTCATAGCTAATAATTTGAGTTCAGGGACAAACATGATCTTCAGGATTTGGAAATAATATAGAATCCAGCATTCAAAACTAGTTTAACAAGTAGCAACAGTGGAATATATGTGCATAGGAGAAATGGAAAGGAAGGTTCTTTTTCCCCCTGTCATGCCTAGTTTGTTTGTTTTTGTTTTGTTTTGTTTTTGCAGTCACAATGTTTGTCATACTTGCAAAGTCCCTTAGGAAGTCTTTTTCACCAAACACCAAAAACCTGTTTTTGCTTTAGTGAATGGTTCATTTTGCACAGAGAAGACTGTTCTCTTTGCAGGGAGTATTTTTTCAGTGGAGAAAATATGTTTACCGTGCCATCCTTTATGTGACCTGCCATCCTATTTATGTTTGCTGATGTAACTCTCAGCAAGCCCAGTAGGATTGACTTCTGAGTAAATATGCAGAAGGGTAGGCAGTACATGTTACAAAACAGCTGTCATGATAACTGACTATTGTCACAGTGAAAACACCTTCATCACAGGTATACCACTTTGAGAAATGGTTCATGCAATATATCTCAAAAAAGCTACATTGGGTGATATATTAGTGCAATACATCAAAGTGTCATTCCTTGCATGATATCTAATACAGAGTCCTCTTTCACTGACTGCGGTAAAAACCAGAATCCTGTAACAAAACAACCTGTCACTTATACTGTGTGTAAGTTCATCTTTCTCCTTTTAATTCTAATTTTTCTCACTTTGTCATTTTATTGTCCTACTATCACTATTTTAGTGAGTAGATTGCCAAAACACCTTCATGAAACCCATGGGGTTTGCCCTGTTTGGGCCAAGCCACTCACTGTCAAGACTCGGTGGTGATTTTCCCTTTACTGCAGTAGCAATGACAAGTGGAACATTTTTCTACCGGTGTTACATAATGACACATTTGGACCCAATCATCCTTTGGTGATCCTAGACCTGGTTGTTTGGAATTAGGATCAGACAGAAGTCTTGTATTTTCCTATCACAAATTTGATAGCATTTAGTGTTTTGATTGCAATGGGAGAATAAGCATATTCTCTGTGAACCTAGTCTTCTCTTCCTTAGTGAAGAGTGAGAAACTGCTATCTAATTCTGTAGGGTAAACGGTGTGAACACTACCTAATTATTTCTTTTCAATTTCTTTAAGACAATACAAAGGATGAACACAACTAGCTGATTCCATTTATTTACTGCAAAACTGTGCATGTTGCAAATTATACTAGATGTTATGGTAGGCTTGAGGGCAGTTGAAAATTCTATTAGTTCTGCCATATTTGACCTTGTTTTTGTTTTTAACTACTTTGTGCAATCAAGTTTGGTTATTGATTTTTCTGAATAAAAACTGCCTGCTTTATTTCCATCCCGCCCCCAAAGAATCTTAATTCAATAGGCACTGAAGCCACTAGTAAGTGAAAGCTTTCTCTTCCAGCTCTTAATATATTGCTGAAACAGTGCTAAGATACTGTATGCACAATCTTTTGTCAGTACATTCCTGGGAGTCACAAAGTGGGGGGAAACTGCCATTTAAAATAACCATTCTGGTGTAGCTGGACAATTATTGCAAAGTAAACCAAACCAAGAACAAGTTAAGGATATCTTTAAACTCAGGTGAAATGAAATGGCACCTAAATGTTGGAGTCCCACTATATATGTGTGCTTTATTTGAAAAGAACCACATTACTTCTTCTATCTAAGCTGTTAAAAAGGTAGAGGGACACAATAGTCAAAGTGGAATCATAAAACTGAAATCTTTATGGAAAATGGGATGAGGGAGAGACCTCACAAATTCTGGTTAGCCAATTATTGCAAAAGATGCAAAGATAATGGAAATTATTTTTGTCCTTTGAAGTTTTAAAACATGCTGTTTTCTTATATATATATATTTTCTTACATTGTCAAGGCAGAAATTTATTGTAAAATTTTACATTTTATTGCAAAAAATAAAATAAAATAAATGAATTTATCTAGGAGCTACCTTGAGTCCATGTCTAGGAGCAGAGAAATAAAATTAAATAAATAAATCTTGCATCTTCTGAGAATGGAGTCACTATGGTCTACAGCTGCTCCACCACCACTCCCATTTCTCAATAGGAATAGCAAGTACATTTCTATACAGCTGATCAGTGCACCTAAGCACTCCCTAAATGGTTTACAATGTGTAAGCTAATTACCCCAACAAGCTGGGTACTCATTTTAGTGACCTATGTAAGGATGCAACCCTGCCTGGGACTGAACTCACAACCTTGTGGCTGTGAATGGCTGTACAGTATAGGTATTTAACCACTGCACCACCAGGGCTCCTGGTGCCAAGTAGTGAGGTCAATGTCAAGTAGTGTGATCAGGTTTAACAACATCCTGATTGAGCTGCTGTATACACCTCAATGTTTGCATGCGGGTTGTACATACGGGTGGTGGGACCTGCCCCTTTTTGACCCGGATGGAGGCCACAGCAACCGCATGTTTGGCTTCCAGAGGAAGCAAAAAGAAGCCTCATAAAGTGTGGCAACACGCCATGATGATGTCCCTTCTGCACTGTGCTGTTTGGGTGCTGTTCTGGAGGTGCGTCATCATGGCACATGCCGTGTAGACAGGTGCATGCCACAATGATGCCCTGCTGGTGGTGGTAGGATTTCTAGCATGCGGACACTCAGCCCTCACCATGCCCACAGGCCGGCGCTTTTTTCCCGGTCTGTACAGGGTCCTAGTTAGCAATCAGTTGTGTATACCTAACCTATATCAATTTATGACTGATCACACTTTTCTGTAGCATTTTGTTACTTGTCAGTACATGCAATTTAATTGTGAAATACATATTGTCTCCTGTAAAGTTGGTGATGTCAGTGACTTCAGTGTCTTTTTTCTTTTTTTACGTACAACATAGCAAGTTAAATGCTAAGAAAACTTTTAATGTATCACCAAGTCTACTTTCATTCTGAGGAGTTTGGGCAGCTGTAGATTCTTCTGTCTTAATGCATCCTGCAATCCAACCTTGAACTCATTACCTCCTCCCAGACAAGTAAATTACATTCAGCATGAGCTACTATAGTTACTGCACAGCAACCCCTTTCTGGACATGTTCAGGCACTCCCAGCCTTTATTGGACTCTCCATAGCCACAAGAAAAGTCAAGCCTAGCCCACAGTTACAATACATCAAAATTGCTTCCTCTACCTCAGAATCAGCAGTCAATAAATGGGTCCTCTTCAAAATCAGTGTCCTTGGAGCTAGGTATCCATTTTAATTATAACTGTATTATACTGGCAAAAGCAATAATTTCTTCCATGTTGTGGAACAAACCTGTAAATTAGCTTTAGTCTCTTCCTTCACCCTTACTCTTCCCTTTGGCTGAAGAAAAAAATCATTGAGATGAGATGCTGTCATCCCAGCTAAAAGGAAGCAGAACATATCTTTTAATAGCTATCTCATTTTGAGTTGACCTCAAAATGACCACCTATCTTTATGTCTTCAGGCAATTTACCTGTACTCTCCCTTGTGCTTCTGTGAACATACATATGATCAGACAACTTTGGAGGTAAGCACACTCTTTTTCCCCCTCTTGGTTAATTGTGTCTTAAATTAACATGTTCAAAAGAAGCCCCTTCTGAATCAATCGTAGTAGAGGCCTGCACATTACTGTAAATGCAGATTTTCAGTCTGGCTCATCAGAGTTGTTCTTCTGCTTAAATGAAATTTATTTTCATAAAAGCATGCTATGGTCCACAAATTTTAAAAGGGTGTAGAAAACCTGTTAAGACTTTCATTTCATTTTGTTTTTGCATTGCTTTCCTGGAGTTTGCTTCCCAGATTTTATTTTTATTTTGTTAAAGTGCTAGCATAATGAAGTTTACAACTTAATATGGTACTTTATAATGCTATTTTGCCACTGTACACAGTATTACAATGCCATAGTAACGTAGTATTGTAATTTAATGTAGTAGCATACCCAGCAAGTTGTAGCTCTTTCAGTTTATTAGTATTTGATATATTGCAATATTAGCTGTACCAAAGCCTAAAGCTATTTTGGGCAGCCAGTGGAAAAATTTGCTTGACATTTTACAATTCCTGCATGCATTTTAGGTGAACAAAATTGGTTCCAATGCATTTTCACAATGCCTTCTATATGCTTGCACATATGTTTGCATAAGGTTTATATTGTTAACTGTCAAAGCTGGTAGCAGTTCCCTTTTCCAGCATCTAGAAAATTAACAGTGATAGATGATATTAATTATGTAATAACTTATTTTTTGGTAATTCAGCCCTGTTTCCTGCTAAAGTGGGCATTTAAAGCAAGACCTCTATTATTTTTTAAGCAACAGCAACAAGAAAACAACAAACTAAGTAATAAATAACATAACAATAAAAATGTCACATACAAGTGAATAAACTCAAAGAAACAGACAGAAGAGCCAGCAGATAGTACACACCAATTTACATAAGATTAAAACCCCCGTATCTACGACAAACCAAATGGTTGCTAGAACTGAGAATTCTCCTGGGATTGCTTTTTCAGACCCTTGATCAGCAGGACATAACGACAAAGTATTATTATTTTCCTGTGACAAGTCCTTGGTTTCTCTGTCATAATTTATATGATAAAGACTAAAATATTGAAATGGTGTAAAATAAATAAGGAGACAAAGATAAAATGGAGGAAGAAAGTAACAGCACCTATAAAACTAACAGGTTTTTTTTATGTTAGCATGAACATTCATGGATATAAGCCAAAAAATGTCATGCCAGTGATGTACTCAAGTCTTTTACTCCAAATCTCAAATTAAGTCTCAAGTCTCTATGTTCTAATCTCAAATCTCAAGTCCTTGAAAGATACTTAAAAGTCAAATCTCACATTGAGTCTCAAGACTGGGAGCCAACTTTAACATTAAAAAAGAAGGTGGGGTAGAGGTGGAGTTTCAATGAATAAAAAATCACAAAGGCATTTACATAGGTAAAAGAAATTAAATTATCATAGGCAAGATCAACAAGACTTTATTTAAAGAAAGGTGTTCTGTTAATCCAATTTATCAAGACTGCATTTTAGAAAAACTGTTTTGTTCCACAAGCTTGTGCTGTAATGCTTATGAAACAGATGAATATTATACCTGTACTCTATAAGGCAGGTTGATGTTGATCACACAAGCATGTGTAGGGCCAGGGTTTCCTGAAAGCTGCTGAGAGGAGCAACATGTTGAGGCAGAAATATGTTTTTGTATTTTGATAATCAACCCCACAATGGGAAGTGTTCAATTCGAGCAGCAGACCAGACTCACCATCCAGGATCACAGGACATGTTTCTTGAAGGGGAACAGGAAATGTGTTGGGCAAGAGTCCTGTGCTTTGGGGGTTGAATACTGGCGCGATAGAGACAGGGAAAAAGCGCCATCATGGGTATGATTTTAGGGCTCGGGAATGTGGAGCGTCCGCACACTCCCGAGCCCTACCATGCACTCCCGGCACCATCATGACTCGCCACTGTTCACACGGGGGCCTCCATGATGACATGTGAGCAGTGCTGCCTCCAAACGGCACAGCACCACATGGACATCATCGTTGCACACAAGGACACCAACGGTGCCGTGCATGCACCCTAAGAAGAACCCACTGGTAGTGGGTTCTTTTTAGAAATCCCAGAGGCTGCAGAGTTTGGTTGCTGCAGCCTCCATGTGGGGCAAGAAAGGGCGGTGTCTCGGTGCTCCTTTCTGCCCATCTGTATCAGGCCTATTGTCTACTAATCTTAGAAAAGTTTTAGAAGGTCCTTCCATCTCCATTGCCTAATGCATTTGTTTGCTGTTCCCCACCATTTTCCATTCCATTTCTGGATGAATGTGTTATGTTATATTACTGAACCACGGCCAGCAAAACAGTTGTTAAAATATATAAGTCATATGTCAAGTCAATTCAGTGCATCATTCATTGTGGAGTTAAGCCCAAACCAAGTAACTGAAGCAACTTCAGTCCAATTTGAGTCCATGTTAATCTAGTCAAGTCTACATCACTGGGTCATGGTAAATAAAAGCCAGTTTGGATGTTATCACATGCACCTTAACCCGTCTTTTTCCTGATGGGTTATAGGCACATTTAATTTTCTAAGACGGCTCTTATTGCATTCTCCCAGGGCTGGACATATGCAGCCCATATGCAGCCTGTATTCAACCTGATCTTATCCCGCAGCTTTTCAAGGACAGGAAAATCCCATCCTTGAAAAGCCAAGGGATAAGCCCAGGTTTCATATGGGCTGCCTGCACCCTGGAGAATGGGATAAGATTGTTGTTGTTGTTGTTTTATTTTCTTATATCCGCCTTTCTCCCAATACAGGGACTCAAGGCAGTGAACAATTTAAAAACAGTATAGCAATATTAAAATATTAAATATAAAAATTAAAAAAACAGTTAAACCATTTTAAGAATTAAGATCCATCTCTGAGAGTTAAACATGCCTGTATCCCATCAGAGAAAAGATGAGATAAGGTACGATGGGATAATCTCCTTAAGCATTCCGTACCATCAAAATTGGCTGTCAGAGTGCTCCTGGGGGACAGGTGATGGCTGGGTGGCAGCACAGCAGCAATATTCTCTTCAATAACACCTGTTTTTCCCCATTCTGCCCCGATCTTGTCCCATGCACGGCCTGGGCAAAAATGGCCATGCGATAATCTCCTTAGTCTTAAAGGTGCTGTTATTTTCCTTTCCCTCTTTCACTCTCCCTTCTTCTTTTTTATGCTACAAGAGACTAACACAGATACTTCTTTGAAACCTACCACTAGGAAGATTACTTTTCACTTGGCTTAAGAGCTTTGGGGCTTATTGTCCCAAGTTCATCAGATTCCATTATGAAGTACTAATTATGTCAGATTCTGTCCCCTGAACGTGATGCAATTATGCTCCCCCCCCCATTATGTCCATCCCATTCCACCAGCCATGGTGGAGATAAATGAACTGCCTGTACCAAGGTTTGCTGTGAGACTTCATATTGACCCAGTATTTCCTGCTTTCAGACTCAAGTCATGAAAGCAATGAAGTGATCCAAAATGTAAAATTTATAACAGGAGGAAAAACAGACATGCCAGTCAAAATGAACAAGAGCCCATTCTTAAGTAACAGAAGAGAACACATTTGAAACCATCTTGAAATTCTAAGCAGAAACATAGCAATCAGTTAACATTCTTCCTGGAGCAAAAATAATATTCCAGAAGGAAAAGTGCTCTGTGTATAAAAATGCAGCCTGAACAGTGCATCACGTCCATAAGCTACAATACAGCAAAACTGAAGCAGGTGCATATTTCAGCAGCGGTGACAAGACAACATCATTCACTCTTTCCTTTGACAAGAAAATTGAAACTAGCACTAGAAATTTGGGGTGCATCTGGGTGCAAATCTATAATGTTTCAGTAGTGGAGGACACAACCTTAATACATTTTCAGCATTTCTCTGAAATAAATAATCCTTTGTTTCTGAGTTTCTGGAAAGGGCCAATTGAGAACATCTTCAGACACAAACATTTCTGGTAAGTGCATGAATCTTTAAAAATCACCACCACCATGATCCAAACTGCCAGTGCTGTGAGTTCTAGAGGGACAGAAGAACAGGCAGGCACAGCTTCATAATGCCTAGGCCCAGAAGCTGAGGAAAGAGCCTCCTTCCATCCAACTGTTATGGCCCCAGAGAAGACAAACAGCATCCAGCATCTGCTGGACTTAATTCCCTTCTCCACTGCCATCCTCTTTTTCTTGTGTGCAATGTATATTTAGATTGTAAACAGTAGGGCAGAAAACTGTCTAATTAATAATTCTAAACCACTCATGTAAAGTGGCATGAACACTGATGATGCTGTATAAACACCTCCTCCTCCTCCTCCTCCAAAATTTAAAAAAGCAAGCACATTTCTATACCGCTTATCAGTGCACTTAAGCATTCCCTAAGCGGTTTACAAAGTGTAAGCAAATTGCCCCCAACAATCTGGATACTCATTTTAATGACTCCGGAAGGATGCAAGCCTGAGTCAAGTTTGAGTCCTTTTGTTGGTATTGAACTCGCAACCTTATGGTTTATGAGTGAGTGGCTGCAGTACAGGCATCTAACCACTGAACCACCAGAAAATTAACCTGGATGTAAATATTAAAATTCATTATAGAGCTTGACTAACAGGTAGCAAGGCCAACAGATATTGCATTTGGGAGTTTTGAGGAGGAGGCTGAGAATTCTATTTCATTGCTTACATAAGACTACTGGATATGGATAGTGAGGGAGTGGCTATAGTCACCTGCAACAACTATGGTACGTTTGCCAGAGGGTGTAGGTAGTGACACTTGCAGCAAGTTGGCTGTACTGTTAGAAAGGAGATTCAGTAACTTCAAGATCATATATCTACTGTTCAGCATTTTAGGGAGCATGAAGTTTTCTTGGAAAGAGTAGAACAGACTGTCCTGGATGAAGAATACATAGGGGATGTCCTCTGAGGAGGAGGTCCAAATGTCTAGCTCAACAGACAGGAGCTAGACATTTGGAGGAATGTGACACATAAAAGGAGGAGAACCAGTAATCATTTTCTGAGTTTGGAGGTACAGAATCAAACAAAACCCTCTTCCTCATCATAGATGATGGGGGAACAACAAGAACAACAACAGTATCAGTCCTCAGAGAATGTGTGGGTGACCTTGGATGTTTCAGGACATGGAGTATCCCCTGCCAATCTTCAGAGGAGATGTGTGGCCATCTGTTTTTATTGTGTATTTATTGTGTTGGATTGAATGGCGCTTGTGGTCTCTTCCAATTCTATGGTTCTTTGATTTGCTTCTTCTTGAATCACCGTGGGTTTTCTAAACTAGTTATGTAAAGACATGAGAAGGGTAAGAGCTTCTCCTGTACAGACAGACAGGCTGAATCAAAGCCATGCAATTCTGAATCCAATGTCCCTGTATCAGAACCACACACATAAAGGTTTTCCACTTCTGACTGGCATACTGGACATGAGGAGGACAACAAGTAGGGATCCAGGCTATACCAAACTGGTTTAGGATTGGCTCATATCACTGCTCCATATTCAATTCTACTACATATTCTTGATTGTTGCATTATTGTTACAATTGTAAATGCTCACCAAATCAAACCTTACATTCCAGGAAGCCACTCTGAAACCATCTTTAACTTCCGTGTTTGTGGCTTTGTGTTTGTGGCTTATGTCATCATGTTGTAATGATGTTTTGCCCCTCCCTCCCTTCCCTCCCACCTATGTACAAGGAACTTTAGAAATTGTAATTGTTTGAGAGAAAGACTGCAAAAACATTTACTCCCTTAATCCTGTTGTTTAGTCCTCACTAAAGTAGACCCAGTGACTTAATAGGATTTACCTACAAATTGACCTACTTGTCAATAATGTATGTAATAGTTCTACTCCAGTTGGGACTAACCTAAAGGATGCTGACCACAGTCTATCTCAGAAAAGGACCTGGGCAAATACATGACTTTTCAAAATGTTGTTTATTCTCTTCTGAAACTGTTTCTAATTAAGTCCAGCAAATCTGACAAGACCCGGGAGATAAATAGCTCCAAGCAAAATCACAATTTAGGGGCAACTCACCCCACTCTTCAAATCATTGCAATTGGACTAGGGTGGGTTAGAGTTCCCAGAACTCAGAGCCTTAGTCCTTTTCTCCAGCCTTCTGGCAAGCAGAGAAATCTCAGGGTGAAAAAGCTGGCTTGAAAATTATTGTACTATTGTACTAAACTACAAATAAAATATTATGCCAATGTGTTATGCTTAGTGTTTTTTATCTATTTATCTTGAATTCTATAACTGAGTTTGATGCTTAATATGTCATGCTTAATGTCATCACCAGAGGCCGTTGGCCAGAACCTGCCTCCTGTGACATTACAAGGACTCATCCTTAGATGCAGGGTAGATGGAGCAAGTCTGAGGTTGACGGAAATGCATGAGAAGCACCACTTGCTGAAATTTCCTCTTTTGCACATTTATTAAAGGTGCAGAACTCCTGCTTTCTTTTGTATTTGTTCACATTTCCCTGGTTAAAATGTACCTTCCCCATATGATCCAGTCCTGAATATGATGTAGCTCGCTAGTATAGATTTCTGAGGTAAGCTGTGTATCTGTCTCATAGCCTATTGTTTATTTTCTCCATACAGTTTTTCATAACAGACAACAGTGCCACCAGAAAGAACTCCTCATAATAGTTTACTTAAAATGAAAGCAAAAAGCAAACTTGGAAGTCCTTCTTCAGATAAGACATTTGAGGCATTCTGAGGAAAGCCAAAATGTGATTAGAAAATAAATAAACAAACCTAAATTATAAAATAAGATTTTTATATGATTGTCATCATTCTCTCTCTCTCTCTCTCTCTCATTCACTCCTCTCCACCAGTTATTTGGCTTTAACATAATCTAAAGTAGATTTCAGAGCCTTTAACTATTATTGTTATTATTATTATTATTATTATTATTATCCTTTATTTATTAGCTGAAGAAGACCAAAACAACTTAAATCAAAATAAGAACATTCTGTGGGAAAGGCAAAGAGTAATTTTCCCACCTGATTCTCTATCTCACCAGCAAGCAGCATGTTTGGTTTTTCAACATTCACTGAACACTGTTAAATGAATCTTACAGTTATCAAGAAGGCTACATAAATTATATGGGCTGTTTACTTTTCTTATTCTTGCTGATAAAAGCTGTGTGTCTGCATGTTGTGATAAGAATAGTTATTGCTAGCTTCTTAGAAACTAGCAGCCCTTACTGTAATTTAATGAAGAGAATTAAGGAAAATAGAAAAGCTAATGGTTCTGGGTAAAATGGGTACAATGGTGATTATTTATAAATTAGTCCCCCAGCACCACAAACCACTTGCATGACAATTACATTTTTAGGGCAATTATATTCACTAGTGGCTGTGGTGGTGGTGGGGGAACACAACGTGAGACTTTCATTATAATTCATCAAACAGGAAGAGTAGCTTCCCAAAGAATTAATGCACAGAGAACTTGATAGCCTTTTGAGAAATGCTAGGATGTCTTGGAGATAAGCAGCATGTTGGTTAAATGTTACAATTAGACCTATACCCGATAATCTACACTTTTGATTTTCAGGCTGTAACAGTGATTGAAGATGAAGTAGTTTGAATTTTGAATAATTTTCTTCAAAAAGGTAGATTACAATTATTTTTCTAGTCTTGACCAGTATCGTTATTTCCACCAACTGTGTCCAAGGAAAAGTAAACACGTGAAACCCTTAAGGAGATAGTTGGATCCTGGGTTTGCAGATCTCTTTTCAGTGTGCATTCACAGTTGGTTTGGAACTGAATCAGCAGCAGCAGTATTCCCCCTTTAAATGCAGTATGAAGCTTAACTGTAGGAGAATGATGCTTGATACCATTGACCATAGCGTCCTCCTGGACTTTATCTTTTTTTGAGATGTTCCACTCTTATCTACAGAATCTGACAGTCTGTCAGTTCCCCAGACAACTGTACTATGAAGAACAATCTTTCCCCAATAATGTTAAATGCTATCACTATATCCTTTGGAATCCTGGGATTTGTAGTCTCATGAGGCATGAGAGCTGTCTGGCAGAAAAATGTAAAAACCTCACCAAGTGATAAGTCACAGATTCCTTAGGTTGGAGTAAGATATGTTGAAGTCATAATTGGTATTTGAAAGAGACCAAAATAAAAGGGAATATGGATTTATCCTGTACAGCAAAATGTACTGTAAGTCAGTCAGTTAATCAGCCAAATCTATCATCTACATTATAGATGGAAATGCAGCAGATGTCTGTCCAAATGATACTGACAAAACTGAATCTAAAGGACTGACTGATCTTGTGTTTTTGAAGGTGGGAAAACTATAATGCAAAGCTAGCCTCTGACTAGCTACAGGGAAAACAGATGAAAACAAAATGTGATTAATAATTTCTAATTGTCTTCTCCCATTTTGTGGATAGTATCTATCTGTTGCTGGAATCTGGTGAACATTTTAAAGATGTAGATGGAAATAATTAGAACCCGAATCGCAGAGGCCCGCTACATAAGCCCAATAAAAAAGGTTCGCAAAAGGAGCTATCCATACATAAACAGTTCCCACAGTTCCCTCGCAGGGTAACTCATGCTTCTAGCCTGATGCTCAAGCACAGATTTGCTCCTAACCCTCCTCCAGCACCCCTATTCTGGCTTCTTCCATCCTTTTTACATCCCATGGTGTTATGTCAGCAGAGCTTTTTAGTGACCCTCAACTGGATGCTTGCCCATAACTTATTTCTAAATTATTCCAGTTTAACAGCAGACCATTACTAGTTTAACAGAGGCAGATGTCACATCCCCAAAATTTAATCAAAAGGACAAACTATTAATATAAAGTGTGATGGAAACAACAAGGCTGCTGGTATTAGGGGTCCTTGTGGGCCAACATTGTTTAACTACATCTGCTGGTCTTCTTTCCTGTTTTTTCTATGGATTTCCACCGGCCTAAATCTTAGATTCTCTTTGTATATAACTAGAACATTCTAAAACAATAGTTTTGTTTCTTCCCAAGACCATATTGCACTGAATCTGTTACCCTCTGTATGATATAAACACTTTATATTCCTATACTTTGGACCTCTCAAATGTTTAAAAAACAGTCACCTCACACAAGCAAGCAAATAAACACACAGGTAAAATACTGGGTTCATAGGCAAAATCCAGATGTTAGTATTTGGGAAAGTGTGGGCCATGAGAACATGTAGCTCCAAATCCCACATTTTAAAAAAATTATTTATTTGTCACAATTACAAAATCTCATACATCAACTATAAATCAACTACAACAAGCAAACAGACAAAGAACTATAACAAACAAATAAATTTACTTTCTTACATTCTTCCTTTCATCCTGAGGTTCCAGTTTCACCAACTGACTTCCTAACTACATTCAAAATAAGTGGCTTTGACATTTCCTTGTATGTCTTGTGTTTCAATAGATAGATAGATAGATAAAATTTTACATGTCATCATATATATATATATATATATATATATATATATATATGAGAAAGTGAGATAACCCATTGAGATTTTGTTTCCTTGGAACTATCCTCTTTTATATATTTGTAATTGATTAGAATCAGTTTCCATTTCCTTTCAAGTTAATATTCCAGTTTTTTTTTCCTTTTTCTTTCCATTAAATTTTTCAAGATGTTATTTTCCATAATTTTGACAATTCTTCCCACTCTAAGATGTTAGTCTTAGCTATAATACTCCCATTGAATTAATACAATTTCCATAAATTCCCACTAAATTTATGATTCCTGCTGCTTCATTGAGTCTGGTCTAACTGGAACTTAAGAATTATGTTTACATCAAGGTAGATGATAGAATGAATGTGGTGTCCACAAACAGACTAATAAAAATCATTTTCCTTCAAAAGACCCTAAGGATAATGAAACTGGGCTGGAAGTTTGACAGTAAATTGTTCTGTATTGAGATAAAACCAACAAAGAGCAAAAGTAGCTCCCTGAAGGCCTTTGAGCTTATTTGGAGATGTAAATATGGATCAAATAGACCCAGTTGGTTTGAATTTCAATGCCATGCTGATCTTAGAAGGAATAAAACAAATTTCTGATAGTTTACCAAATAAAATCTCTTTCTCTCTCTAACATAATAGGAAAGGAAAGGAAAGAAAATAGCAGAGATCAGCTAATCCTATCCTAGATGAAGAAAGCATAGGCATGCTGAAGTGGCTCAGTTTGGTCCACAGAAGCCTCTCTGCTGCTCCAGAGAATAAGACATGGAACAATGGATGCAACCTATAGGAAAAGAGATTCCATCTCAACATTAGGAGGAACTTCCTGACAATAAGGGCTGTTTGACAGTGGAACACACTCCCTCAGAGTGTAGTGGAGTCTCCTTCCTTGGAGTTCTTTAAACAGAGGCTGGATGGTCATCTGTCAGGATGCTTTGATTGAAAGTTCCTGCATGGCAGGGGGTTGGACTAGATGGCCCTTGTGGTCTCTTCCAACTCTACGATTCTATCATTCTATGACTAGGCATATAATTTTTCACTAAGTTTCTTCTCAAAGAAGTAATTTTAACAGGTTTCTTTCAATTGTAAAAAAAAAAGGTGTATTCTGAATTCAGAATTGTTCTGTGGGAAATTTGCACATAGTTGTTGTACACAGAGAACAACCTTTTCTGTTCAGGAAACATCCTTTTCTGTGAAGAACGTAATATTACTTCCTGTGCAGAAGATGATGGTTCCTGTGTAGAAAGTGGGGGAAAACAATCATATGGAAATTTTGGACAGAATAATTCACAAATTATAGATTTTTATGTGGAAAAAAACAGTTATTGTCTGTGCAGGTAAAAATATTTCTGTGAAGAACTACTATTTTCTATTCAGAAATCACTATTTTCTGGTCAAAGCAACCACATGCAAATGTTGTACTGATAAATCCTGAACTGCAAAGATTCGCACCATTCCTGAATTCTTCACATCAGGGCCTCTCAGCACTGAAAAACATGCTTTTCATTCATTTTGTGAATATGACACAATCCCTCAGAGGGTAGTGGAGTCTCCTTCCTTGGAGGTCTTTAAGCAGAGGCTGGATGGCCATCTGTTGGGGATGCTTTGATTGAGAGTTCCTGCATGGCAGAATGGGGTTGGACTGGATGGCCCTTGTGGA
>NC_056526.1:114622498-114647376 GCF_019175285.1 Sceloporus undulatus
TTCGCACCATTCCTGAATTCTTCACATCAGGGCCTCTCAGCACTGAAAAACATGCTTTTCATTCATTTTGTGAATATGACACAATCCCTCAGAGGGTAGTGGAGTCTCCTTCCTTGGAGGTCTTTAAGCAGAGGCTGGATGGCCATCTGTTGGGGATGCTTTGATTGAGAGTTCCTGCATGGCAGAATGGGGTTGGACTGGATGGCCCTTGTGGTCTCTTCCAACTCTATGATTCTATGATTTACATTCCTAATGCAATCTGTGAGTCAGGATCCCTATTATACTCCATCTTCTCCCTGTGTAAGGGGACTCAGCCCAAGGTCTGAGGGTACCACCTATAGTACAGCAAATCACAACGCAATGGTAGCTGTTCACAGATACTAAGAACTACTGTTGGAAATATATCATCTGCTGGATGACTCAAGCAGGGTCATCATTTTGTTACATTTATTCAATAGGAGGGAAGCTGATGGAGCAGAAATAGAGATGGCTAGTCAATCTCCCCCCCCCCCCCATGGAAGGCCCCTAGGAATAGGCTTCTTCCTAATCATTACTTCCACTCCTGTTGCTTAACTTCCCCACTTCTGATTGTGATAGAAAAACATATCTCTATTACATTCAATAGGGAGAATGTAACAGACTGAGAGGTGAATTATTTTCTGGCCCTTTTATTACCTGCAACCATTTATTTAAAATAGTATATCAGATATTAGTTTGACTGAGGCCTAAGAATTTTTGCTATCTGTAGGATTTTCATTTTTCTACTAGAAACCTTTCAGCATAAGCAATATTTCCCCTTCTTATTCCTGGTGATCTCATTGCTAGTGTCATGATTTTATAGCTCTCACAAGCCAACAGTAGACTTTCAGAGGTAAATTCAGGAGTTCCAGTCTTGTATTTATCTCTATCATGTAAAGATAAGGTGAAATATTTGACAGAAAGAAGCACCTGACAGAAATGAGTTGCTCAACCCTTTGCTTGCCTGACACTTTCTTCATGATGTTCATACAATTGACAAGAAAAGTCAGAGCTGAAATCTGGGGGAAACAGCTACTAGATCTGTTGAAAGAAATGGTTGCGGGAAGGACTAAGCAACTGCTTCTAGCTTCAGCTTTTGTTCTGCAAATATTCTTACATCCCCACTGTATATATTGGAGACAAAGATGGGCTTAGAAGTTTGCCAGATATGTGGTTTGCTTCTTGCCAGATATGTAGTTTGCTATTTTGCTAATAAAAACTGAAGAAAAGCAACTTCTTTGAAACCATCATGTCAAGTGTTCAAAAATGAAGAGAAAGTATGACTATGGCTTCTTTATCTAAATGCAACTACATGTAAGTTTATTTACTTTGCTTACATTCCATTGCAGTATGGATCTGCTAATGAAGTAAAGAAAAATGCTAGAAAATTGCCTTCAGAAAGAATGGCTATGATAAGCCAAAGAACATCTGAACTGGACAGAAACAATTTTGATACATGTGAAGTTTATAAATGTTTTCCCTGACAGCTTTTAATCAATATGAAAGATGGTAGAGGTCTCCAAGTGGTATCAACTAACCTCCGGAAATGACAAATAATTTGCCATTGCTATTAGTAGCACATTTGTCAGCTGCAGTTTGTGGAACAATAACATCTGCTCAGTGATGTTTTCTGAGCTTCAGCAGGACAGTGATGCATTGCAATACTACCTCACCTACATTTATCTCATCTTTTGATATTGTATGTTTACACAGTACTAAGATAACTTGCTAATTGAAGATTGTCAGTGTTGCTTTGTTTTTAAAAAGAAGGTAAAATTTCCAAGCATTTTTAAAAGGAGGAAGCCTAAGTAGCCTTTTCAAAGCATGAGAACTTTTTTGAAAACATGGCTGTTTTCAGAAAAGGAAAAGTATTAGTAGAGAACATGTAATCGCTTCTACTGAGAGACAAGGGGCTAAAATGTAGAAAATGACCAGATGTATTTATAAATTATTTTAAAAGCCAAAATCTCTGAATGCATGAATGATATGATGACAGTGAATACGATTAAACATATGCTAAAGAAGATGAAGGTTCTGCAGATTGGGAAGATGGGTAGTCTAGTTAGAACTTAAAGCTTTTCCTGGAGAAGATGGTACTCTCCTTGAAGGACCACTTATACATCTTAGGATGCTCCTGAACTCATTACTGTCACACATAACATAAGTGGCAACACTTTTTTATGATGCCCCCATATTCCAAATGAATAAGCCATGATTCATACACCTTATTGTTTCAAACATGTTGGAAAAAATATTTGTTTGCTTGGTTGGTTGGTTGGTTTATATGCCACCTTTCTCCTGAGTGGGACTGAAGGCAGCTGGCAGACAAAGTTATCCAGACTAGGAATGAAAATCTTCATATTCTTTATCCCTATATATATGGACAAATCTTGTCTATAGTGTCTTCCCTTGGTGTGGAACAAAACAAAGATTTATGAATAGTGTGTCAAATGTGTTTGTGCAAAGAACCATTGCTTTCTTTGCAAATAATGTGTGTGTGGGTGTGTGTGTATGTTAAAAAAGACTCGAGGTTCAAATCCTAGTTCAGCCATGGAAATCCACTGGGTGACCTTGGGCAAGTCACACTCTCTCAGCCTTGGAGGATGGCAATGGTACCACCCACCTACCCCCACTGAACAAATCATGCTAAGTAAACCCTGTGATAGGGTGAAATGACTTGAAAGCACAGAACAGCAATTACAATAATGTAAAACTGTCCAAAAATGTGCTTTTAAAAAAAATGCAAAAACAAAACTAAACAAAGCAAAACCCTCTCATAAACTCTCCCTTCAAAGAAGAAATTAGCAGATTTGGAACCCTATACAGTCAGCCCTCCTTATCCATGGATATTTTGTCCATGGATTCAAACATGCACGGCTTGAAAGTATCACACAAATATATAAAGCAAACCTTGATGTTTCCATTTCAGATAATGGGCACCATTTAACACTGCCATTGTAAAGATTTCTACACCAGCTCAGAAGCTCTGGTAAAACATTGCTGGATTGTTCAGAAAGCATACATGTGTGCTTCCTGAACATCAATGAATTGTTGGCTCCCTTTAGCATCAGTGAATCGTTCCAGGAGAGGGGATTTCCTCTGAATGGAAACTTTGTGTTCAGAGGAAATCCCCTCTCCTGAAACAAAGGTTGCCTATGCACGCTTGGTATCTATCCCTTCTAAGCCTGTTCACTCCCTGCTATGTAGTTTCCTATATTGTGCTCCATAATTAAGATTGAGTGACAACTGTATGTGTTAATTCAGTTTTGATCAGGAATTATCAAGAGTCACAAATTTCTTCCTTTTTCAGATGAAAGACAGAGAGTTGTTGGGTTTGAATTCCTATGTACATTCCTATGTAATAGAAACTGAAATGGACAGATTGCTACATTCCGGGTGATCACTTTGACCGCTTTGCTAATAAAAATCTGGGGTTAACTCCCTGTAAGTTGAATATATTAGTGCTCTATTGCCATTGTCATCTTTTTTTCTCAGAGGCTCTTTAGTACAGTTCTTCCTTCCCTTACGTGGGGGATCCACTCCAGACCTCTCCGCATAAGGGAAAAAACGCGGGTGCTCAAGCCTCATTCAAATGAATGGGGCTCAAACCTGTGGCTGTCTGGCGACAGCGCGCGGAATGTATGCCACAGGAGCATGCACCATTGTTTCCTTCCAGCGCGCACCTCCCTTCCTTCCGGCGCAGCTTCCAGCGTATGCTGGAAACTGCATAAAACGCACCCAACATATAATGCGGCCGTACTGTAACTATGTATCAGAAACATCTTTGGTATAATCAATGGGAATAGCTATGTATATTGAATCTAGCTCATTAAATAATGGAATTTTAATTATTTTAAAAATAATTTTCCAAAATCCACAAATTACTTATTTGGGATTAAATCTCATTTTTAGGTTTTAAAAATCTGACAGAAGGAGAAAATATAAGTAACAGATTTTCCCTTAAAGGAAAATAGATAACAAGACTTGTCTACAAAATCTTGCTATTCGTGAAAGTAATTAATGCAACCAACTATAAAGCTGAAAATAATGGTATGTTAGCTTCATGGACTGAAACAGGATGTGTTTTACACTAATGAATAAAGTTAGAAATCACTAGGCTTTCGTTGCTTGGAGAGTTCTACTTTGGTCTAATTAACAGCACAAGGTAATATATGAATCAGCATACCACTGAAGGCAATTTTTAAAATTGTATTGAGATAATATTAAACAATAACCTACTTCACAACTGGATAGGACTTTTGGGAAGTCATTATGTCTTGTGCTTTTTAGGCTACCAGAGTTAATTTGTCAGTGAGTACTGGTGCGTAAGGACAGAACACTTTGAAAGGGATGATATTCAACTTTAGCTTGTCAAGTGATTGTTATACAAACACAGCATGAAACCCAGAGCTGATCTATACAGGCCTGTAGGACCCTTCATTGATTACTTTATTGATAATTACATGCAGCTAAATCTGATTCTAGCATTTTCAAACATGAAAGCCAAATGCACAGTGAGACTGAGGAAGATATGTAGAGAGTAACAGGCTGTAGAAGACCAATGGGAAAGGCCAGCCTGGAGGCAGAGTGAGGGTGTGGTGTCCACATGATGCATGCCCTACTCTGCCCCAGGCTGGTGTGACACTGCATGCTGCACCATACAGTGCACAATGTCGTGGCACTCCTTTGGCACTGTGTGTACAAGACACAGAACCAAAG
Organism: Sceloporus undulatus; assembly: GCF_019175285.1. Classification (NCBI taxonomy): domain Eukaryota; kingdom Metazoa; phylum Chordata; class Lepidosauria; order Squamata; family Phrynosomatidae; genus Sceloporus; species Sceloporus undulatus. The sequence goes on from NC_056526.1 coordinate 114,627,236, forward strand.
CATGTAAAAGCCACTATGGCGCCCTTTCCAGGGTGCAAAAAGGAGCTGCTTTTTGTGGCTCCTTTTTGTGCTGTAGAAAGCAGAGAGCAAGGCCACAGCATGTAATTGCAATAGCTCTAATATGGTGCTAAAAGGGGTGGTCTGTCAAGCCCCTAGCATCCTGAAGTAGTCATGCGAGTTGGATGGTGCATTGACGAGGTTTTAGTCTCAAGTTTAAGAGTGCTGAACAAGAAGAAAAATCATATCCTCAAAATAGATCCAACACCCTGGACAACTCCTTTAAAGTTCAGACAAAATTTTCCATAGACACACAGCAAAATTTTCCATAGACATCACCCAACTAAAATAACAACTGTTAGCCACCTCTGCAGTGTGTCTATGGAAAGTTTACCTTGATTTAGAAGCCTGATTTTCCAGCATTGTAAATCTTGGGTACTGCCTCTACAGACAGAAGAAGTTTTTCCCTTCAGAAAATTTTCCCTTTGTATACAAGCCTTGGTCAGAAATTTGCCTGAAGACATGTAAGGCTAAAACTGAGGAAAGACTACAGGTGGTACATAAGCCCCATTCCAGCACCAAAAAATAAGCAGGGTCCAAACACACTGCAGAAATAATCCAGTTTGAGAGTGCTTTAACTGCCCTGGGTCAGTGCTAGGAAATCCTGGGACTTGTAGTTTGTTATAGCATCAGAGCTCTCTGACAGAGAAGGCTAAATGTCTCACAAAACTACAGTTCCCAGAATTCCCTAGCATTAAGCAATGGGAGTTAAAGTGGCCTCCAACTGTATTATTTCTGCCATGTGTTTGGGACCCGTTAGATTTTTGCATACTGAACTGAAAAGTCTGAGGATGTCTCTAATGATTTCCTACTCATGAGAGCTTTATAACCCTTTGCAGCTAGATAAACAACCCTGTTCTGTGTGCTTAGAAGGGGTAGAGTTAATATGCATGTTCATGTTGCTATCTTCAATTTTAGCCCTAACAGTGCTTAGTTGAATACCTGAATTAGATAATGGAGGATAATGGGAATGGTGACAGAAGAAGGATGGAGCATCCGATTTCCCTCCCCACACATTTTTCTCCCACAGTTAAAAATACTTACACAGTTATGGAAATGTGTAAGAAACTAGAAGTTTTGTGAAGTGTGTTTGTTTTTGATTTGGATTTACATTCAATTAATTTGGTTTACCTTAGTCCAAACTGATGTCAACCCTTCAACACCAAATTTTGTCCGATGAAAGCTCAAAATTAGAGCATGTGGAATAGGGAATCTCAAGCGACAAGCCAACTTCTACTGACCTCCATCTTACTACTCCCATTAACTTTCTCTTCTCTCTCCTCTTTCCATACCCATTCAAAATAATACTAGGTTTGGTGGTGTCAAGGTGAGTCACTCACCCAATGACTTTTCTTGGAGGGTAGCCCAATGGGCCTTTTTGATCCCACTGCTGCCACCAATAATGTGAAGGTGATGGCCACTATCCCAGCAGTTCTTCACTGTGAGATTTGAATTCAGAACTCTCTTAAGTGCCTCCTGCACTATAACTCTCTTTAGATGCCAGCACTCTGGGTTCCAAATCCCCCCCTCATCTTGGCACCAACTATTCTTTGATAGCCATATATCCACTATTTAATGTGTTCCAAACCCAAAAGACTTTTCTCAATGTTGGTAGTGTTATTAATATGTTTCTGAAATCACAGTATGAATAAAGTATCTCTTTCAGTGGATGGTGTTCACAATAGATATGGTGTATAAATATTTTATTAGTTACACAGTTTAGTCAGCAGTTATACAGTTTAACAGTGTCTTTAGCTTGTCTTTCTAATTGTTTCTTTATAGCTTTATATATGTTCCCTTACAAACTAAGTTCTCACAGAACCTTTATTAAACTTTTCTATCTTATTTCCCTTCTGGTTACCTGTGACTCCACTCGTCACCAAACACTATGTTTCTCTAAGGACACTACAACAATTTAATTAAGGACATTCTTCTTCCTTTTCTTGGGTACCTAAAACCCTTTCTAACTGCCCCCTCACAGCAGCCAAACCCTGCCTCAATGGTTCTTCACCCGTCAGGACATACTGAACACACAAAACCTTTTTCAAACCTGCTTCTCCCTCTTTTATACTTACTCCTGGGAGCAGTCCCCATGCTCTCATTGGCTAGTATCAGGGTTCTCTCATTGGCTAATGTCAGGAGACAGTATCAGGATTCCCTCATTGGCTAGTGTCAGGAGACAGAACTTTGATAGTAGCCAATGAAAGTGAACCCTGAGGGCTGCTCTCAAGAGTGAGTATATAAGAGGGAGAAGCAGGCTTGAAAAAGTTTTTTGGTGTTCAATGTGTTCTGAGGGGTGAAGAGCCATTAAACTAGAGAAAACCAGGAAATGCCTGAAGTTTATCACACAACATTTCTTGGTTTTCTCTAGTTTAACTCTCATTTGCCCGCTAGTGTAATATGTCTCCACAGTTTATTCAGTGGTTCTTGCAATGATGAACTAAGAGTGGGTGAGAAAAAGATAGAGGGAATAGGGAAAAAATATTTTTCCTTACTTCTACTCATGCCATCTGTGATTTCCCAGAAAGCAGGGATAAATGAAAGATAGAACATATTTGGGCATTAGGGACTGGCTTTGGGAATGACAGAATGGCAGTAGGATAGAAAGGGCACAGGGTGACACCTTCCTGATCTGAAGTTTGATTCAGGATGTGGGAGAAACCAAAACTTTATCTATCCAGAATGACAGCTTAGTGCTTAAATAGCTGGGTTTGAATATCTGTGGTTATTACTAAAACTGAACTGCCAAGCATTCTCACCCACCCATCCTGAAATGCTCCTCATCTTTGACATTTATATAGCAGGAGAAAAACAACATGATATCCCTGTCCATATTGAATTTGGATGGTGCAAGTGAACTGGGACTTGGTTTCTTTCCCATTTTTTCAGTTTACCCAAAGTCACAAATTTCCTTGCATTCAGGCTAGAAAGACTTTGATTTACAGTGTTTAAATCAATACTTGGAGCAGCTGCATTTGGAGGCTACAGCTCCCAATAGTTGTACTGTCTAAGGCATTCTAACTTTTCCAAACTCAGCTCAAAGGCAGGAGAAAACAAAACTGACAAATTCTATCACACAGATTACTAGTTTGGAAATCATCTCATATCTGGACAAGTCACAATCCCCTCCTCCCCTTCTCTTTTGCTGTGTCCTCTAGTTATATGTCTCTATATATGCCTAATAAATTTGAGGATAATTTCTTTTTAGTCACCAAGTGGTTAACATGCTAGGTGAAGTGCTCCCTATGCTCATATCACAGCTCAGAACTCAACACACTTAAGGATCAAACTTGATCATATGCTTGCTTTGTATTTGGAAGCAGTACTTATCTTAAATGGTAAAGTGCAGTCTTGCAAAGACTACTGTCATATGTTTTGTTACATGAAAACATGAGTTTCATTTCCAAATCTGATTGCTCAGACTGACGCAAACCCATGGTTGGTGGGAAAGGCTTGTTAAGAGGAAAGAATATGCACATTGCTTAGTATCTAGTTTGACCCATAGTCTCAGACTTTGCTTCTGCTAATACTTCCTAATTTAAACAAGAGAGAGATAGACCTGCCTTTATGAATTCTGCAATAGGAGCATTGGAAAGCGTAATTAATAATTCTTTATCTCTCTGTCAAAAACTTGTCAGGCTCTGCCTCTTTTTGGTTTCCCTGCATTCTGACAGAGTAAAGATTCATGATCCATAGTGATACAAATACATATCTAGAAAAATACACAGGGATCTTTATCTTATGTTCCCAAATAACCTATATGGGTGTAGGTGGAAGTGGTTGCATGCTTGTCCCTTAACACATCTCTCCATAAGTTTTTACAGGCTTTGAGTAAGTGTCATTTTGCATAAGCATACATCCAAAGTCTTCTGATAAATCACAGTTTTTATATCATTTATCATTCAAAAACTGCTATCCATCTTTTCATAAGGAAAAAGAGAAATTCATGGCTCTCATGCTGTAAAATTCCACTGAAAGTCTACTGAGAGGACATCTACATACTGTATACATGGGGTTTCCTTTGTTTTGCTCCCCCCTCTCTATGTTTGTGTATGTACACACATCCTTGTGTGTCTTCATCTTAAAGAGTGCCATGTCTTACATGAAGGACATTTCCTCAGATAAAGAAGAGGAGATCAAAGATGGTGCTGGAGAAGACAGTCTTACCATGGCATTGGCAGACAGAACCTGATTCGATCCAAGTGGTAGCTTGGGAGGTGGCAGAGATATTTCATTTTATATGAAGTGACATAAATCAACCCCCACCATGTTGGGGTATGTAAAATCAGGATTCAACATGCAACATGCATGAGACATACACATGAAAGAAGAACACCACTGGAAGGTCTCTGCTGTGAAGTTTGGTGCAGGCTGCAAAGAAAAATTCCTCCCACACACAAGCTGTCGGTCAGATAAATAACTACTGGGCTGCTGAGTACTCACAAAGAGGACTTTAATATTGGTTCTGATATTTACAATAGACTATCAGAGTGCTTTGCCAGACTCCTATATATAATCATCACCACACTGAGCATGTAGCTCACTCTCTTATATACATTTCCCCTCCTGGGGTTTTGAGTCCATCCCAATCCTGGTATGTCACCGAGTTTCCTGTCACCTGACAGCTGTGACTCGGCAGAATTGAAGCCTGCTGGTTTCACCTTCTGCCACTCTGCCATCAGCTTCCTGTGACTCGGGTCTCTCCCAATGTTGAGTCATCATGTCAGCCACCTGAACTCAGGTTACCTTGTCACCGTTGTCACAGTTCCAGGCCATAACCACATCTCTGACATTTTCTGCCCAGAGTGCTCTGTACTCTGACACAGGAGTAAATAGGTAAAGTAACAACTTGCTCTATTTTAAATACAGGATCCTGAGCTAATGAGGCCAGGTGGCTATATATGTTAGCTCAGCTCATGCGATTGCATTCCACTGATGCAAACAACAGCTCTCAAATCTCCATGCACCCTATCTGATATCTATGCCTTTTGGTAACTCTGACCTTCAGTACTGACAGTTGGATTTCTCTGTCTGCCCACTCCCTTCTGCAATTTGGACTTGGCTCATGATTGTTCTCCCATTACCCTTTGATCATTGGACATCTGGACATCTACTTGTAACCCTGTGTGAGCCTTTGTATTGGATTGGTTTTATCTTGCTGGTTCCTATTGACTGAAGGTGTGCTTATCTGATCACTCACCAGTCTTAAACAAACAAAGGCCAAGATCAGAAAAACCAGAAAGCAGTTCCAATCTACCATCATCAACCATCACATTCCAGACACCTCTGCTAAGTTTACTTTGCTTATCCAGAAGCCTTTGGTCATGCAGGATGAGGTTTATTAAACTGAAGAGCTATTGCCAGGATGAAATAGCCTCCCTTGCAGGTTCCAAGACAAGTCTGGAATATATTTAGTTCCCTCAATCCCAGATCTTCTTTCTTAATATAAACTGGCAGATGTTCAGTCAAGATGACTAATATTCAAGGATTATAATAATCATAGTTCAAGGTGAGAGCTAGAAAGATGCAATGATTTCAGTGTTGGAGTATGATTCTGGAGACCAGGGTTTGAATCACGACTCAGCTATGGAAATCCAGAGGGTGACTTAGGGAAAGTCTCACTCTCTCAGCCTCAAAGGAAGGCAAAGGCAAAGCCCTGTGAACAAATCTTGCCAAGATAACCCGTTATGGCCATCATCAGTAAGAAGGGACTTAAAGACACACAGCATCAAGCTCAAGACATCTAGAATGTCGCAGGTTCCTCAGGCTTGCTATAACATAAGAGGTGGTTTTTTAAAAAAATTTCCATCTTCTATGTGTTCCCCACTCTTGACCTCTGGTTTATTCATGAAGGGGGATACCTGAAGGGCATGAAGGTAATCCAATATTACAATAAAATGTCACTAATCTAATGCACAAATATTATCTCATTCCTCTACACTTTGGAGAATTACAAATCGGGTACAAATTTCCCTCTTGCGAATAGGACAGTACTAGAAGTTTTAAAAGTTTTTAAAAAGCATTGCATTTAGGTCAAATTTCCAACAGAACCAAATTAAAGTAGTCAAAGTAATGGGACTAAAGCAAATATTGCAAAAATGAATTCAAAGGGTATGTGTATGGAAACATATTCAAAATAAAGTTTGATTAAATGCAGAGTTCCCCCCCCCCCAAAAGAAAAACAACCACCAAAAATGAAGTAAAAACATCTAAAAATAAATGAAATTTGAAGTAAAGCTAAGGTTTCATTTCAGCAAAACAATAAATAATGTATAACACATACATACATGTATAGAAAAAGCCAAAAATGTTTTAAAATGTTTCAAATATGTAAAATTTTCAGGACAGGTTGAGGTGTTAACTGTTATGCTGTGACTGAAATTGAAGCTATCAATGGAATTGAATGTTTTTCACTTTTGGTCTTCAGTATCCATAGTATTGGAATATTAATGTTTTGGAAGTGAGAACATGTATACGCCAATGTAACCTGGGGCCTATTGTAAATGTCTTGGATATTTTCCACAGATTCCTGTGATCCATGGAAACTCAGACACAGACCTTATATTTTTGCATAGAGTGTAACCTCATAGTATAAATATATAATCAACTTCTCTGCCCTTTCTCTAAACTATTTTGCAGTAGTCTGAATATTTGTTTACTTTACTTTACTTTTATTTTATTTTTATTGTTACTGCCTTCTGTTTATGGTAACTATTCCATTTCTAGAAAGCAATTATTGGCAATTATTACAGCTCAAGTAGGAATAACTGTTTCATTTGTTAATTAAATACTTATTTTGAACACTTCATCTCAAGTGTAACAAAATATTTACTAATTCCCACTATCAGAACCCTTGTTTGTTGCTCATTAGAGCATCCTAAGTGTTTGGCTCTCAAGGATAATTGAAGAGCTGGAATGGAAATATATATATTCCTTTCCTTCTCTTTTGGTGAAGCAAAACCAGAAAAAGGATGGCATACATTAGAAAGGCACCTAATTAAGATGTGGGTTGGGGGGGGGGGGGGATTGGGGGTTGGAAAGAAGCAATTTGTAAAGAATTGTCCCAGGTCTGCATATGTTGAAGTCTGCCACTCAATATGTAAGAAGCATTTACATCATATAATTTGCAAATCAACAAGTGCTGATTTGAGAACCTCAGCAGTATTTATTAAATTTAGTACATAATTATATTTACACATGATGATTTCAGTTCTGCAGCTCTGCTTGGTGCAAGTGTGACTAACATTCACATTTCGTTTTCATTTGCTTGATTCCATACATTTACAAGCAATGCCTAGCCATCCCTTTCATTTATTTGAGCCTAGACAATCTTCCAAACATCTAGGTGCAATTACTTTTAACTCTTGAGGTTCTGTTTTCCTATTTACTTGAAAAGTCTGAAAATTTAATCCTAGACAACAAGGAAGAAATCTGCAGGCAAAGTTATTATAATTACAGGATTCAGAGTGTAACTGGAGTTAATGGAACACAACAGTCAGTCTCATTCGCTCTGACTATATGTTAAAAATAGGGGTCGGAGAAATATTTTAAAAATAATTAAAATGTGGATTTCCCACTGATTAGAAAAACCTGAGGAAGATAATCTTAGCTGGATGAGAAGCTTGATACTTCAGGACTCATTCTGCATGAAAAATTGTACATGGAATTTTTTACAAGTGCAGAAACAAGTTTCCAGCACAGAAAATAGCCCTTTTGCATGGACTCAGTTCAGAACTACAAAAAGATTTCAAAACCTGCTCAGTTTTAATGAGTTTCTTGCTGCAGGAACAAGTATAGTAAAATTATTCATTCCTGCCTGTGAGAAAGAAATGTACAGAGACATATGTCCCTGGTTAAAAATAACCTGTGACCAAGCAAACAAACAAACAAACAAACAAGGAAACTAATTAAGAGACTCCTGAACAAGACACAAAAGAAACATTTAGAAAGTTGTAGTGGGTTTTCAGAAGACATGATATCAAGCTTTATCCTTACCAATTTGTAGAAGACTGTTTCCAGCATTGCCCTGGCAGGGAAGGAGTGTGCATAACAACTGTTTCCACTTACAAGGGCTGTATCTATACTGCATTAATAATCTGACTTCTTCAGTGTCTTAATTAGAAGTGTCTATACTCAGGGATGATTTCCAGTTCTGTGCCAGTGCCCTAAGAAATGAACTTAATCAACATCAATAGGAATTATGAACCTTGAATGATACTACTATTGCTACCCAACCCCCGAATAATGAGACCAGACACAAGTGATGGGATAAAACAGGGCCATTTATTGACCTATTTTTTAAATTCTTAATGGAACTGCAACTAATTCCTAACAACAACCAAGTGTGGGAGAAGCTGCATCCGGTGTATTTCCCCGGACCAGCTCTGCAGCTTATCTTGACTATAACACCTGAGCCTTCAACAACAAGCCACAAGCTGGGTTATTCGCTCTCCTGCCTTCATCAGGAAATCCAACCAGAAAGCCCCTATCCCAATCCGTGAAGATTAAAGATGGGGTTTATATATTTTGCCGAAGGGCAATTTCTTTTTGTCACCCGGGTCACAAGGCCTAAAGAGGTAGTTCCAGAAATGTCCCTTTCACCCAAACAGGTGTTAAACATCTCAAAGGCTGCACAAGAAACTGTGCACCCTATCGGAAGCGCCTGATCCATATAAAACTGACCCTCAAACATGAAACCCAACAATTCAACATCGAAAGGATGAACTGGCAGAAAATGAAATGCTGACTTAATGTCACACTTAACCAATTTATCACCAATGCAAAAACTTCTAACTCATCTAACAACAGTATCAAAAGAAGTATAGTGAACAGTGCACAACTCATAGAGGATGGCATCATTAACTGACTGACCATGAGGTTAAGACAAATGGTGAATGATCTGAAACTCACCCTCAGCTTTCTTGGGAACCACACCCTCAAGTTAGGAGTTGGTTCATTAAAAGGTCCCAAAACGCAGCCCTCAGCAACCTCCTTAGCAATCTTTTGCTTAACCATGTGCTTTAACCCCCTAACAGACTTAAAATTATTGGCTAGAAAGGGGTGGCAAACACCCTGAAAAGGAATCCAGAATCCATCTCTAAAAGCTTCCTCCTAATGTTGAGGTGGAATCTCTTTTCCTGTAGTTTGCATCCATTGTTCCCGGTCCTAGTCTCTGGAGCAGCACAAAACAAGCTTGCTCCCTTCTCAACATGACATCCCTTCAAATATTTAAACAGAGCTATCATATCACCTCTTAACCTTTTCTTCTCCAGGCTAAACATCCCCAGCTCCCTAAGTTGTTCCTCATAGGGCATGGCTTCCAGACCCTTCACCATTTTGATTGCCCTCCTTTGGACACACTTCAGTTTCTCAACATCTTTTTTGAACTGTGGTGCCAGAACTGGACATAGTATTCCAAGTGGGGCCTGACCAGACCAGAACAGAGTGGCACTATTGCTTCCCTTGATCTAGACACTCTACTTCTGTTGATGCAGTCTAAAATAGCATTGGCCTTTTTTTTTTTTAGCTGCCACATCGCACTGTTGACTCATGTTCAACTTCTAGTCTACTTGGACTCCCAGATCCCTTTCACGTGTAGTCTCATTCAGCCAGGTGTCTCCCATCTTATATCTATGCATTTCATTTTTCCACCCTAAGTGCAGTACCTTACATTTCTTGGTGTTGAAATTTATTTTGTTAGTTTTGATCCAGCTTTCTAATCTATTCAGGTCCTTTTGAATTTTGACCCTGTCCTCTGGGGTATTAACTACTCCTCCTAGTTTGGTGTCATCTGCAAATTTGATAAGTATGCCCCCAATTCTGTCATCCAAATCATTGATAAAGATGTTGAATAGCACTGGGACCAGGACAAAACCCTGTGGGACCCCACTGGTCACTTCTCTCCAGGATGAAAAGAAGCGATTTTTGAGAATCCTTTGGGTTCGGCTGGTCAACCAATTACAAATACATGTAACAATTATTTTGTCTATCCCATATTTTACAAGCTTGTTTGCAAGAATACATGGGGAACCTTGTCGAATGACTTGGTGAAATTAAGATATACTATAGTTCACTTCTGATCTGTAGTTTAAACTCTGAGGTATGTATCAGGTCATTTTGTATAGCAAATTGATAAGATGTGCCCAAGAATGCCTGGTGCCTGATGCTGCAGTGGGGGGGGGGAGGTAACTTAGAAATAAATTTTGAACAACAAATATTCAGTTATTGGAGAATATTGGATTAAAACATTTAAATTGTTATTATGCAAAAATACATTACAAACTTTATTTTCATTCCACTTATTTGGGATTAGAAATCATAATTGTTCTATCACCACCACACTCCCATAAATGAATAAATAACAGGAATTATAAGAAATCCCAATGGTTTAGTTGGATGACAAACATTAATCTTTCAGCTGAGACAGGACCTTTGCCAAAGCCATTTGGACTGTTTAATCATGCCACTTCACATTATTTGTTTGATCACCCTTGTCCCAAGTTGCTTTCACATCTTTTGATATGAAGTGAGATTTGTTGATTGAAAGATATTTTGAATGTATGTGTATCATGACTTCACAGTTTATGCACCTCTTCCCCTCTGCCAGTTTTTTATTCCTAATGACAGCCTCCAAGGCTCCCCTTCCTCTGAAAGACAAACATGCAACTACATTGACTGTGTAGTTTGCTCCTTACAAGACTCAGAAATAGCAGTGTTTGTATGAGGTCTGTGAGTAGAGTGTTGAGATGCCTTGGGTAAATGAATGACTATGTGTATACAGCTGAATTCTTTTCTCTATACTGCACCTCTGAAATAGGCTTTTATTGTATCCGCTATCTCTAAGTATCAAACAGGGAATAAAGGAAAGCAACCTAGACATCATTAGGCCTTCACCTGCAGCATTTACAATGTAGCAGCCAAACTAAGTGAAAGAAAGACATCTTAGAACTTCAAAGGAAGAAATCAGTGAGTGAGAGAGGTGGAAGAAAATGTCAAAGGATTATTCAATGTGTGACAACCACAATTTTGGAAAGCACCTTAAACATGCCACCAAATTTTACCTAACACACAATATAAAGTACAATTAGGATTTCTGCTTTGGAGAGGATCTGAAAAAATGTTCAAATCTGCTGTTAAGACAATGAAATGTTACAGTTTGTTCTCATGGAATCCTCACTGGGGAAGTCTGGCATAACCACAGTAACAGAGGAGGACAGGTTTCTCCATCACTACAAGATGGACCTTAAGTCAGTTTTATTTAATTTTATTTAATTATGTAATAAATCAATAATTTAAATGTTCTAAAATGGAAATCACAGAAGCTAACATTTCTCAGTTTGCTCCATAAGTCAAAATCAATGAGAACTGAGCCAGTAGAATTTTGTTTCTTGCTGTTATGGTACAATGTCATGGAATTTTGGATTTGAAAAAGAGACACACCATCATCTTCACCATCACCATCTCTCTACATGGGCCGATGTGTGTGTACACAAATTGCTTCATTGGGTACATTTCTTTTTCAGTGTTCAATTGTTCATTTTATAGTCTGTCATGTACATGCTGTCCACTGTGAATGCTATCCTATTATTTTGATCCTCCCTTCATGAGCAGCAAAGAGGAAACAAAAATGTCTGAAAGAGCTAAAGAGAAAGATTGGAAGTGTTTTTATGTTGGACAGAACAAAACTGCCAAGTTAGGCCACAGCAAAAGATCTACTGCTTCATTTGCAGCCCAGTTGGCTCATGCTCACCAAGGCAAAAGGTACATAGTAGTTGATTGTATGTACAGCTCTGTGTAAATTTACAGCACTTTATAAATAAAGGTTAATAATAAATACAGATAATAGTTGATAAACATTATGAAAAACAAGAAAAAAGTAAGAATACTTGTTATGCCTTTTTATTTCTGACCCATGGTTAACATCAGCTTTGGAAGTAGCAGAACCAAAGCCCATTTATTCTAGTCCACAAAATTTCTGTTTCAACCCATGCCATCAAGCAGAGTACTGATACACAACTATAAACATCTTTAGTCATGACCTTTATTTTTAAAAAAGTGGTGTGGTGAAGATTGTTTTTGTAGGTTTTTCAGGCTATGAGGCTGCGTTCTAGAAAGGTTTATTCCTCATGTTTTGCCAGCAGCTGTGGCTGGCATCTTCAGAGAATGCTGGAATGGAAGAGAGTGGGGTATATATACTATGGTGAAGATTATTTGCCATTTTGATTATTATATAGCCCAATGTGCAGTTTACATACACACACACACACACACACAGAGAGAGAGAGAGAGAGAGAGAGTGTATATATAATATAGTATACAATACATACTATCAAATATATGGTGTGTGTATGTGTATACACACACTGTAGCATATGTAGGATGTTTGTGTGTGTGAGAGACAGAGAGAGAGAGAGAATGATTTTCATTCAAAACAAATTTATACACAACATTTTATGTGTAAAGATAGTAATTGATAGTGATAATAGTTGTCAAACATAATAAAAATAAACCAGGATACTTGTTATGCCAGTCTATTTCGGACCTATGGTTAACACCATTCATCCACTATTCTTGTACTGGAGTGGATAACATGAGGACCTCTAGATATTGGACTGTAATTTCCATCTACCTTAGCCAGAATGGCTAATGGAAAGAAATTATCATTGCATCAGTGCAATACCATCTGACTGCAGTTTTTCTGCCTCAGTTCTGGGGCACCTAAACATTGCAAATAAAGTTCAGTTGGTTCTAGATGGGGAGAAGGTAAAAGATGGTATATTGTCATTGTCCAGTATTTCTTGGGTTCTAGCATGAATGTCAGTGTTTAGCAATACAAAGTTTTTTATGTCATTTAAGGGCTAGTACAGACTGGTTCTTTGTGCCGGCCTTGAGCTAAACTAGGGGTGTGCAGGGGCTGAGTGTTTACATGCTCAGCAGCCCTACTGCACATCCCAGGTGCCATTTTAGCATGCCCCCATACAGACAGGACATGCAACAATGATGTCAGCACGGTGCTGCACCCAAACAGCGCCCCGCCACATGGACATCATCATTGCATACAAGGGCACCAGTAACACCCTGTGCATGGTGCAAAAAGAACCCACTGGAAGCGGGTTCTTTTTAGGCCTTGCAGAGGCTTCAGCATTTGTCTGCTGCAGCCTCCATCCAGGAGAGAAAGGAGTGGTCTCTGGCCGCCCCTTGCTCCCAATCTGTACAGCCTCGAAGATAAACAATTTAATGCCAAATGATCCATTGTGAGCCTGGAATATGCAATGACAGATGAGAAGTTCTCTGTCACTGTCCACATTGTCATACATCACAGAATGTAATAGAACAAGTATTAATTTTCATCAAACATTTAGCTATAATCCATACTTTGGTAATGTTCTCAAATTGTTAATTGAAATCTTTAACCTTGCAGAAGGTTCCTCTCATAATCCTTTGGATGAGCTTTTGCAGTGACAAATGAAGAGGCAAATGTAACATTGCTAGAATGCTGTTCTCACTAGAACAGTAAAAGTCTGTTGTTCAAACAGCCTCCCAAGAAATAATAATTGCTTTAGACATTTTGAAAACTAGATTGGACAAAGTACTAGAAAATATATCATATAATATAATGATCTATTTGATGTGGGGAAAAGGGAGAAAATGTACAGGTGTTGTAACTGGTCTCTTTGAAAATTCATTTCAATGAATTGATTGTGTCTGTTTAATTTGACTGCTTTGTAGTGGTAAATAATTCATCTCAAAGCTGAGTAAAAATGCAAATAATTCTAAACAGTACTTTTTGAACATTCAAACATGCTACATGTTTTATCTTGTAAAGCTTATGGTTAAGCCTTTACAATAGGCCAATTTTATTGATCCTCATATTATAAACTATAGATTTAGTTATTGACATAGCTAAGGTCACAAGCAAGCTAAGAGTTTAGGTCAGATCTGAAATGGATGTTTTGTTTTAGTTTTTGTCTTGTGGCTCACTCTCAAAGTCATCACACTGTTTCAGTCCTCTAATAAAGAAATCTCATAGCTAAGCAGTCTAATAAAATCTTAGAAATACGGAGTTGGAAGGAACCATGAGGGTTCCTTCCAACTGTCATGTAGAAATATACAATTACAGCACACCTAAAAGATGGTCATCCAACCTATATTTAAAGACCTCCAAAGAAAGATAGTTCACTACATTCTGATACAGCCTACTCCACTGTCAGACAGCTCCCACAATAAAACAAAAGTTCATCCTAAAGTCTAGGTGGAATCTTTTTTCTTGCGATTTTAATCCATTGATTCCTCTACTAGTCACTGGAGCAGCAGAAAAGAAACTCCCCCCCCCCCTCTTATACATGACATCCCTTCAGATATTTAAAGATAGCTACTGTGTCACCTTTCAGTCATCTTCATGCTAAACATACCCAAGACATATCCTACAACTTATTCAGACTAACTTTCATTCAGGCAGATATTTTGATCCTGATTTTATTTTCCTATATTTTGGTATTTGAGGGTTAATGCCTAATGAAACGGGGGTTTTTTTACCTAAAAGATAAGTGCTCTGACTATGTAAACAGGATGTAACTTTGTCTATCCAGAAACAGTGTGGTCATGCCTTACTAGCCTGTTGTTTGTTCTCTCGGTAGCTTGAGCTGAAATTGAAATGTATTATCTAAGTATCTCCACACTGCAATTACTGGCTGTGTGCCGTAAATAAATTTGTTGTTGTAGTTGTCCTCAAATAGCTTTACCTTTTATTCCATCTCAACTATGACCAAAGCCTTAATAAATGGGGAAGTCTTCACATTTATTCACTGGCTTATTTCTTTTCATTTCTAACACAGTTTGGGACTTATTCTGTTCAAAAATTTACTTTTGATGCTTTTGCACAGAAAACAGGATGTTCTGCACAGGGAACATTCTTTGTAAAAAAAAAAAACAGTGCAAATTTGGCACAAAATAAGTCCCTGGCTGTGATGATTCTCATCAGTACAGGATTCTTCTCATTGGGTTTTTCTAAACTCAAGAAATATGTTGAAATATTCTGCTCATGCCTCGTTCTCATACACTGTCTCCTCTAGCTTGTAAGCAGCAAATCAAATGGGATTACATTAACTCCAGATATTTATCACATCAAGAATTTAACCAACAGAGAAACTCCCTAATGTTCCAAATGATCAGATCTGGTAATATATTTTCTTCAGGTTCTTCTTTAGCTCCCTTTAATTGTATTGCCTCAGATGCTGCTGCTGAATAACCACAGGAGACCGTGCTGGAGGAAAGGCCACAACTTTATTAAGCAAACCATTGGTAGGGTTGGCACAAAGCATGAGGTCAGGATCTGCGAAATCAAACAACCCCACGTTTGTCTGATTAACCACAACCTGGCACCCACCAGGTATTGGGATGACCTAGGGGCTAATGAACACCGTATGACCGCATCTCTGCCATGCGTTCACATATTTGCTAAGCCCCTAGTCACCGGGAGGCGTTCTCGCGTTATGGCCCCCGCAATGGCCATACGCCTGCCCTATTCGCCCCCGGGTCCCAACTGACTCCCAAACCAGAGCTCCGTAGCCCTAGTACCACACGGTGCAGATCCTGGCCTATGCTGCCGCCCCAAAGTTGTGACAAAAAACCCAAACCCAAGCGGTGGGTGGGTGGGAGAAGGCTCAGCTCCTCCTCCCTTCCTGCTTGGCTCCTAACCATCCGGAGCCAAGCGCCGACTGAGGGCCGGGGTTGGCAGCACAGCCTATATAGGCCTAAGCCCCACCCTCAGTACCACCTGACCAGGAGACTCCTCCTCCAGGGCAGCTGAACCAATCATCTGCCCTGGAGGACCGGAACTCCCGATCACTGAGCCCAGCTCCCAGAGCGTCGCGGGGCGGAAGGGCTTCCCTTTCGCCCCGCGCACCAATAGGGAGCTGGGGCAAGCCCCAGAGCACTCTGGGGCTTGTAGTCGTTTGCTGCGTGTAGCGGCAAAGCGGTCAGCCCGCCGAGTCGGGCAACCACTTTTTGTGGTAAAAGGTACCATGCATTCTTTGGCCAGCCATGGAATGTATAAAATATTTGATTGTGTTTATATATTTTATGTATCTGTGATTATTTGATCTTTGACATAAAAGCAGAAATGCATAACAGCTGTGCTGATGAACCTTTAGCATGTGTACCAGAGATGGTACACAAAACCCTTTTTTGAGGGCACACAGAGGGTGAGGAAGAGGAAGAACAGGCACACACCTGTTCCTTCTTTTATCAGCCATCCTGGGCCTTTAGCTGTCTCCGGAGAGACAGCTGAAGGCCTGGTAGGGTGGGGAGAAGAGGAGGAACAGGCACATCTTTTCCTCCTCTTATGCCCATCCTGGGCCTTCAGCTGTCTCCAGAGAAACAGTTGAAGTCCCAAGAGGGCAGGGGGAAGAGGAGGAAATGGCATGCACCTGTTCCTCCTCTCCCCCCTGCCCTCCTGGGAGTTAACTGTATCTGGGGGGAAGTCCCCCCCCAGATGTTCTGCCCCCCAGAAGGCAGAAGTCCTGCCCCCTGATGCCACATTCCCCTGAAAGTCTCCCCTGGCACCGGGTGACATCCAGTGCAGGAACACCTTTGAGTTTGGGCACTTGGCCTCTAAACATTCACTGCATGACAGTCTAGAAACAATATTGTGCATTGTTGCTGTTTCTTGAAACAAGCATGACAGTGGGTAACACTGGAATACAAACCTTAAAAAAGGTGGAAAAATAGGAAGAAATTTATGTTGATGGGGGGGGGGGGGATAAAATTAATAAAACTGAAATTGACAGGTTCGTCCCACCCTGGAAAAATCCTAAATAGACTAGGCAAGAGGCATAGTGTTCCCACCTACTCCTAGTTTGCCTCTCACAGGTAATAGGTAGAGGCATTTTTCATGCTCACTTGAATTGTTAAGAGTGGATACAGCAGTGAATGCACTAGCTCAATCCTCCATGTTTCTAACAAGTTGGTGATCACCGTTCAGCTGAGCAAAACTATTTTTCCAGAAGCCAGATGTGACCAAGGAAGAGTTCATTACATTACTTACCTCTTAAGAGCACATATTCCGATAGCATCATCTGGAAAGACATGTCTGTCCTAGTTTGATCATGCCAGCACAACAAGCAATACATTATTGCCAAAATGAAATATATGTAATTGCTCAACAGGGTAACATGAAACATATTTCATTTTAATCACCAAAAACAAATTCTTCTTCTTTTCAATTACAGGAAGCCATTTTATTATTATTTTTCTCCAGCTGGGTATCCCCGCTGCTTCCTGAAATTACATGTAAATTCTCCCAGATTTTTAAAGAAATTTACCTACTGAGGTTTTTCTTTTGTCAGTTGATGAAGTATCAGTAATTAGAGAAACTAACTAATTCAGCAAATATGAGATGGTCTGCCCCAGACTGTGTCATACTGAGGCCACCTCAAAAAGTTAGAATTTTAAAGGTCTTCTCTTGCTGTAGTGACATTATTCTTCATAATTAAGCATTTAGTGTTTTGAACTTTTCAGCAGCAATATAAAAGGTGATATAGTAAGTAACTGATTTAGGGACTTTAGCCACAAAGTCTTTTTTGAGTGTGAGGGAATGTGGCCAATACTTCTTGTTTCTTAAATCCAGTATTAGATAACTCTGCCTATGGAATGAATATGTTACTGAACTGCTCCAGTATTAGCTGGCAGACATTCTATTTACATAACTGCATGGAGCCCTGGTGGCGCAGTGGTTAAATGCCTGTACTGCAGCCATTCACTCAAAAACACAAGGTTGTGAGTTCAAGACCAGCAAAAGGGCCCAAGCTCGACTCAGGCTTGCATCCTTCCGAGGTCGCTAAAATGAGTACCCAGACTGTTGGGGACAAATTAGCTTACTTGCTAATTAGCTTACTTGCTGTTCACCACTATGATCTTTGGAATAGCGGTATATAAATAAAACAAATTATTAATTATTATTACTTGTAACAGCAAATTGCTAAAATGTAACTCTCAGTGTGAAAACCTGTGTCTGGAGACTGGAGTCCAAAACACACTGCAGAAATAATCCAGTTTGAGACTGGTTTAACTGCTCAGTTTCAATGCAAGGGAATTCTGGGGACTGTAGCTTTGTGAGACATTTAACCTTCTCTGTCTGAAAGCCCTGGTAACACAATAAAATGCAATTCCAGGATATCCTAGCACTGAGCCAGGGCAGTTAAAGGGGTCTCAAACTAGATTATTTCTCAAGAAATCCTGTTGGAATGATGCCATACCAGAATAAAACATTATTCCTAGTGCACTATCCAAAAGTATTTATTGAGATGGAATGTGGAATATCACCCATTTCTCCCCCACCATATTATCTGTAGAACATGATAAGGTCTCAAATGTTATTTCATGATAAGGTAGGTCATTGTGTCTTTTGGGATTCCTGAATTCTTTGGGAAATTATTTACAGGCCTCTTCAGTTTAATAATGGACAAAATATCTTGCAAGATAGACTCTGTCACCATGTGTTCTTCCGAAATGTAAAGTTTCAGAAATTGATGAACTGATGGCAAAAACTCAGTTTCCACTGAAGACTGAGGAGCCTTTGTAAAAAGTGTCCTTATGAAGTGAGAGTGTCCAGATTTTCTTTTCACAGATGATCTTATATTTAAAGTGTTCCATGAATGAAGAAATACTCAAATTAGCAGAGTACCTGGCAGACTGTCTCCATACTTGCTATAGCTTGCTATAGCAATTTAGATCAATTGGTTAGTTCTTTTATTTTGACTTTTTAATTGCAAAGTTTCCTGACAATGTATTTAAAGAATGGAGGTATAAATCAAAATGACTAAATAAGGTAAAACAAGATGTTTCTGTTTAGGCACCAGTTCAAGACTATCTAGATTTAGTGAATATGTGTTAAACCCCTGAACAGTGAGGGAACATCTGGGGGGAAAAACTCATAATGAAAACGTTTGTAAAAGAAATGTTGTGGAGAAAATTAATTTGAGCACTGTCATTTTTCCAGTCCATAGATTCCCAATAGTCTGTCTACTCTTATTCTTTTTTTGTTTTCCTCAACAGCCTCTTTGGACATTATTCCATTCTTCAGGAAGCCTTGGGCTTGCCTCATATAATTTTTCATTCTAGTTGTTCCTCTCTATGTATTTCAGAGGCACTTGTGCTACTAGACCCAAAACAAAAAACAAAAATGAAATAAACTTTGTGTAAATTCCTCAGTTATACTCTGAAGTATCCAAACAAATCCACCATATGGTCTAGGCCACTGAGGATTTCAGTGAGAGAGCTATGTAAATAGTTTGAGTCACCAACAAGTGATATTTGCTGTGTAAGCATTGTAGCAAGCCCAGGTGCTAAGCAGAAACCCTGCCTAGAGGGACTGTGTATAAGCGAATGCCTGTCATTAAAGAGTGGCCTGCTGAAATTGCACTTACTGCCCTGTGTTACATAATCATTGTTGACTGTAATACTGCTGAAGAAGTATTTCGTGGCCATGGAATTAAACTGACACACAGCCAAAGGTGAAAAGAGCCAGTTAATGAATTATTCCAAAGGAAATAAAAGGTTAGGAGATGGGTTTACTTAGCAGTGCAGAATGATGGTGAGCTAACTGTTTCTCGTGATGAAAATGCCAGAGAGGTTCAATTAGGAGTTCCATACACTGTACATTTGGTGAGATAAGCAAGAAAGGAAAATTAATGCTTATAGTCTGTCTGGGATATGTATGTGCTTGACTGAAAAATATCAAAAGCTGGTTCTAAAATTTAAATGTCTTAGCCTGTTTCTATGAAGAGGGGCATCTTTAATTATGAAGATTCAGATCTAAAATGGGAAAAAAATGATACTCTTTCTAAAACACTTAGTGGTCCCTTCCCAAATTCTTCAGATATTCTAGCCAGGAGAAGAAGATTTGAATCCCTTAACATACCATTATAGTAGCATTTTGATATATTTAAGAAAAAAACAATCAGAAATGTTAACATTTTGGGGAAGCCTAGAGGAAACCTAAAGAAGGATAGCTCTCAAAAAACTAATCCCCCCCCCCCAAAAAAAACCCTGTTCTGATTGCTTTTCAAAGAAAATAAGTCTATTTT
>NC_056526.1:114647386-114716089 GCF_019175285.1 Sceloporus undulatus
ACAGGATTTTTTTAATTGTCACAATTTATATTTTATTGACCATTTATCCCATACCCTCAAATGCCATAGAACAGTGCTAGCTATATGACACTTCTGCGATTAGTGAAATACCTCAAGTAGACCAATGCAATAATTGTGTCTCATTTTTGAAGCATAGTGGCTCAATATATATTCAACTTTCTATAAATTTAGAGGCCTACTATACAGCATGAGGATCAGAGCAACAATAAAACATGATAAATAAGAATATAGTATGGTAAAAGCAATATAATTAGAAAAAACTGGAAGTGAAGGTAAAAGTATCTGAAATTGGAAATAAAATGCTGTTATGGCAAAATTTTACCAGTCTATAATGTTCAGTAGCAGCCTAAAGGATTCCACACATATTTAAGTGTCATCCAGAGGATACTTTGTGAGGATATCTATCTGTACCAGGGAACATAATAAGATTCAACAAAATGGACTGAAATTTCTCTTCTAAGGCTTCTTTAGCAAAACGTGTGATCAAAGTCTTCTGTCCTAGATACAGATATCAAATTTGCTGACATAGTTCCATCTTTTAGTTATTTCCATTCTGCACTAATTGGAAAGAGGAGATTTTTTTTTAATTTAGCAATGTTGTATTACTACTGGATCAAATGTGTAAGAGCAACAATGCAGGTTTAAAAAGACGTCTCCCATTCAAAATTAGCCTAATCACATATTGCTAGAAATACATGATATAAAATAATACTAATACTAATATCTGGAATCCTGTACAGAAGTTACATCTTTGTAAGTAATTTGAGAATGTGGGAATTAGAACTGGGCTGTTTTTAAAAAGTTCATCTCTGGTATAGGATGGCTGTTAAACTATTATGTTGCAGAGCCTTCCTTGACCGTTGTACAATGGGACTGATGCACAATGGGACCAATGCATGTTTGGCACCAATGTATATCAGACACTTTTTCAATGTCCTGAGACAAATCTTGGCAAGGTTTCCTTAGCACCTCTGCTACAGGTTTTCTTAGTACCTCTGTTACTAAGCTAAATGTATGCAAAATTACATTATGTAAAAGGAATCTGACAAACAATAATAATATCACACAGGCAAAGTATGGGCTTGATTCTCTTTTCTCGACTTCTCCCCATTACAACTTTGTAAGATACATTTTGTTGAGAAGTTGGGTCTGGCCAAAGACGTCACGTAAACTTTTCAATCAGAGGAATTTGAACTGGGGTGTCCCTGTTACAGATCCAGCACTCTAACCATTACAGTTTACTATTTCAAATTAATGCTTACCATATAAATAGTTCTGAGATTGAAACATAGTGACAGGATCTACCACGAAGACAAGCAAGGCCACAATTGATGTATGCAATTTACACACTGTGCAAATCAATTTGCATGTTATGGAAATATTGCTTAAAGGGAGCTGATCAGATTTTGAGAACTGGAATATGGCAACCCTATCTGACACAACAGCCGCCCCATCCTGGAATGCACAGAAATGAATCATGCTTGCATAACCACATGAGAAATCTGAAACCATTGTCATGCTTGATTATAATTATAATTCCCTCCTTATATTCATGCAGAATTATGTTTTGCTTGCCAGATCTAGAATTGTAAAGGCCTGCCTTAAGTCTTTCTTCATTGAAGAAATTATGTCTCAGGGTACTCCGAACCCCCTTGAGCACATAATAAAAATACTCAAGGTTTACAATCTGGTCAAAGATGAGCAATTTAAATTTCATTGATTTCAGTGGAAAGCATTAAGTACATGCTACTTAAAATCTTTAACTTTGGCTGAATCATATCCCAAGTGATACAAATAGGTCCACTTTATAAATTTAAAGGGATTAACATTTAGAGGGCTGGTTGTGTTGGCTGAAGGCAGTCTTTGTTCCATTTTTATGCTAAAAATGTCAAAAGCAGTGGCATTCAGTTTTTTTCTTCATTAGTTGTCCTAAGTTTAACTTAAATAACTTTTGTAATAGCTGCTAACAACAGTAGGGCTTTTAAGAACAATAAGAGAAAATAACAGATTAAAAAAAGAACATGCTAAAAGTATGCCTCCATGGAGTTCTGGAAATAAACAGACTCCGAGTACAAAAGCAGTGGCCCATTATTTTCCAAAATGAAAAATAAGACTACAAGCTAGGTCTTTACCATAGCAAAGGCACTTTACTAGATAGCCTCTGGATGGAGGGACGGGGCAAGACATTTTCAGCTAATTAAAAAATGAATGCAAGATGAAACACAGGAATATATTTAACAGCATTCTTTTCAAACAAAGAAATGAATTAGAATTGGGAGTGAGGAAGGGAGAATATTGTCTGAAATGGTTTGGATTTCCAGATTTGAGGAGGAGAACTAAAAGATGGAAATCACAAGGAAAGTAACTTTGGTACACATTAGGGGCAATTTCCCACTTGTAAGAAATGTGTAGTAGTGAAGCAGACAACTTTTGGGAAGACATAAATATACTTAAGCAGAGAAGAGCATGGGGTTGGATTAGATCACCACCAAGGTTCTTCCATTGTTAATGTGATATAACTGTGGAACTATAGAATTGAAAGGAACCTCAGAGAACATTTCCATCTTTGAGGGCTACAAACCAAGGTGATAGGTTTCACATTTAACAGCTCAGTCATAATTGCTTCCCCACTTGAGTTTGATGGAACTTTTCTCCCACATCTATGTGTTTCTGTGTGTCTATCTGAACACACACACACACACACACACACTCAGATGAACTTTATAAATGTCAAGTTAAAAACTACTGTGACAATGCAGTAGAACAACCCGAAAGTTTTAAAAATGATAAATCAAGAGCACCTGTAATTTTTGGATTTGTCTGTCACTACTGTTCATTCTAACGTTGAAGAACTGTGCAAATCCTGTCAAAGACAGGTTGGTCCATGTTATCTTTTCTGCCTGATTTGAAAGGATGGTGTGTCGCAGAGGAGTAATCATTAGGCCTTCTTAGTCTAACTAGGGGTGAACTGCCACAAAATCCATATAAGGGCTTCCACTATTTCATTTCCCACTTGGTCCCCATGAAGGACCATAATTTTTGTTTCCAATGAAACCAAAATTGCCTGAAAGTTTCATTTTAGGAACTTTGGCGGGTTATAGACCGCCGCTTTGAGGCAGTCTGCCGTCGCAGCCACACCGTGCGGCTCCCTTGCGGAGCAAAAAAGTAGCTCCAAAATGGAGCTTGTTTCTGCGGCGCCCTAATGACATCGCGAGGCGCCGCTGGCGCACTCACGACATCATTAGCGGCGTGACACATCTGGACGCTATGCGTCCAATACGTAAACATGGCGGCCCCCATGTGGAAGGGGCGCCGCCATGTTGTACGTATGGAATACGTACTAGGGTTAGGGGGTGCGGAAGCACCGCCCCTTCCTAACCCTAATACGTATTCCATACGTATTTTTTGGTGGTTTGTAATCCGCCTTTCAGAGCTAAAATAAGTTGAATGAGGGATGGCTAGTTTTAACCAAGAGTTATCCCACACATACACCCCAAGGTCTCAGTTTTCACACACACACACACAAATTGTAATGAGGGAAAAAGTCCAGAAGGATGATCCAGAGGTATCTGAATGGCCTAGATGGACATATAGTTTGTGGTCTATTTCCACCCTACATTAGACCATTGACATTAGACAATAGGGCAATGAGCTGGATACAGTGGTCCCTCCCTTGGCATGCCTCTTCATTGTGGGTTGACAATCATAACCTTGTATATTTTTTACTTAATCTGGTTCATGCAATAGGGTTGAGATCATCGAACATCTTGCCAGAAGATGTTAGTAAAAAAAATCTTGTAAAGCAAGGTGGTGCCCACTTTTAACTAAATTTGCTAACCATTGCAGATTCTTTTTTTTTCTTTTTGCTAGATGATAAAGTTATGATATACCAAAACACCCTAAAAGTACCAGTTCCCAGTTGACACTGGAAAATGAGCAGGGTCAGCTCTGGTTAGCACTTGGATAGAGACTGCCAACAAATATCTGGTGCTGTAGGATATATTGCAGCACAACGAACTGGAAAAAAAAACCTTAGTATACCTTGCCTAACAAATCCCTGTGAAATTCAGATGACTTGAAGGCATATATACATGCAAAGTTATGGTCCTTCATTCAAAAGTTTATTTCCTATCTTTAATGGGGGTGGAGAGTCAAATAGATATACCCTCTTAACTTCTTTCCCACTTTACCTTGCTCCTTTTCGTTCTTGGTAGCAATATAGTATCAGTTATGATGTGTCAAGGAATCAGTTGTCATAGTGTTTGTGAGACTTCTTATCCCTCCCACCCTGAAACAGGGAATTTGCAAAATACAAAGAACAATAGCTTATCAGGAAAATGGCCAAACTGTTTATGGAAATCTTCACCACTTGAGTCTGTTTAAAAGAGGAAACAAGAACCAAAAAGAAAGAAAGAAAGAAAGAAAGAAAGAAACCGGAAATTTACCTCAACATTTCCTCTTGATGAGCTGGTTGTCACAATCACTTTACATCTAACCTGCCACTGGTGATATTTCCATTGCAATTGCAATATGGATAGGAAAAAGTGTATGCCACAAAGGCATCCAGTTGAATAAGGAAGGAAAATGCATGCTTTATAAACTCCTGGAAATGGGATTACCTGATAAGGTTGCCTGTTTTTAGATTCTATCAGTCATAGTGGGATAAAAAGGGTATTAAAACCATTCAGCTTAGTAGTTATTCTAAAATTGCAGAAAAGGCCACTAGTGGTTACAAAGTGCCACAGTTCATTGTCAAGATGAGAGAAGGGTGAAAGTCAGGTGGAAATTTTTATGTAAAATAGAATCCTCTGGGTTCACTGCTGGATCTTGGTTGCAGATACTTTCCTGTAGAGGAGTGTCATTGCTCTCAGTGAGGTGTTTGAGAACTTCACCCTTCATCGGAGCTATTAACTGTAGTGTCACATTATCAAATGTAACTAGAGTTCACTCACTGGATGAATCTGTAGTCCCTTAATGTAAGCAGAAAATTCATTGCAATGATAAAATATAGTGTCTTTCAAAATCATAAGTATTGATAAGAGGTTAGAAATTAATATGGGGGAAGATAGGTAATTTATTTGTTGTATATATGTATGTGTGTGTGTTTAATTGTCAAATGACAATGACATTGTGTGTACCACAGGTGGATGTAAAAATGATTAAAAAGAAAAAGAAAATCTACCTCTATGGACCAATTGTCTAAGGAACTGTAGGAAAAAAGTATTTGTTCATTGAGTGAGCTATCCCTCCTGAAAATTTCTGAGTCATGGCTAGACTATCATGGAGAGTGATGTTCCAGATAGAATGATAGTCCCATCAGTCAAGAATGGAGAACTTAGTAATGGATAGCATGAATATAAATTCCAGGCTGAACTGTGAAAGTCGTGGGGCTGGGTGAGACTCTTTATATTGCAATATAGTGTACCTAGTTACTTAAGCTGTTGGACTAACCAGACACAACAGCTTTGTGCCACTCCATTGGTTTATAGGGCCAGCTGCCCCACATTCATTATCTAGGTACAGCTGACAGGACACATACCAGTAGTTCAGCTTCTG
This sequence comes from Sceloporus undulatus, assembly GCF_019175285.1. NCBI lineage: Eukaryota > Metazoa > Chordata > Lepidosauria > Squamata > Phrynosomatidae > Sceloporus > Sceloporus undulatus. The sequence goes on from NC_056526.1 coordinate 114,652,964, forward strand.
TGCTCTTTTTCTATGAAATCTTGAGTTTGAGTATGTCCCTGTAGGAAAGGGGAGGGAAAGTGAACAGAGTAAGCAAGCAAGCAAATAAGGGGATCATGGTGAGAAGAACTAGGAGGTTTGTGTACTATTCTGCATCCACATGATAGTTCACATGGTTTGGAAGGTGTGCATGCACATGTCCCCCATAGCCAACAAGACATTGACCAGAAATTGTGGCCACAATGTGACCAGGAGCTGCATCTGCACTGCAGAAATATTCTGGTTTTACACCACATTAACTGCTTTGGCTCAAAAGCTGCATCCACACTGCAGAAATAAAACAATTTGACACCATTTTAACTGCCATGACTCAAAGCTATGGAATTCTGAACAATTGTGCTGCAACAATCTGCAGTTCCCAGAATTCTGTAGCATTGAGCCATAGCAGTAAAAGTGGTGTCAAACTGGATTGTTTCTGCAGTGTGGATGCAGCCTGTACTATGGAAGTCTGGGAATTGAAGTTTGTTATGGCACCAGAGCTTTGCAGATAGTGCAAAAATGTCTATGATAGTGTAAAAGCAGCCAACTGAGGACAGAGCACGATCCATGGCAAGAGAATGCTGACTATATGAGTGGGGATGGAAAACTAGATGTGATGGGAGACAGAATGGAGTAACATGGAGGCAGTAATGACTCACTGGAAATTTGAAACATCCAGAACTGCAACATTACTTTGCAGAGTAGACCTACTACAAACTAATAGTGTTTCCAGTTATTTCTCATCCCCCATTTTCTGTGAGTGTCTGGTTTAGATCACATTTCTTGTACAATGTACCAATCAACTATGTTCAATAATGTATTGACATGAGAAACTGAATTCCTCATGTGGTGTGCTTCTTGTTAACAGTCTCATTTACTGGCTCAAGGCAGTAGTCTGTTAAACATCACTGTGGCACACACACTCCTCTGGTAACGAATATATCTCTCTGGATGAAAACATCCTGGGTCTTCTTCCCCACTGCTGTCCCCAAAATTAGACAAGCCCTTTTAAAAAGTTTTCTTTCAGAAAGGCTTTATAATGGTAACATGGATGTAATTCAAATTGCAGACGAGCTTTAATTAAAATAAGAAACAAACTTTATTTTATAGATATGCCAACAAAATGTTACTTGAAAAAATTTAAATAAAGCAGTTGTTGTTTATGCCACTTGTGTTACTTATTTTAGTTGGTGAGGCCGCCTTTCATTGCTGCGCAGCAGCACCACAGCAACCAAATTGTGTGGCCCTGCTGCACAGCAAAAAAAGAGCGCTAAAAAGTGACTCCTTTTTGTGCAGCCACAAGCAATCTGCGGCAGGGTGAACGCATTGCTGCTGTACTGCTCCATTTGGATGCAGCACAGCAGTGACGACATCGCTATGTGCGCCATCTATACAATGCTGCACAGCAATGATGCCCTTGTCATGTGCTAGGGTTGCAGGGCATGTGGGCACTCTGCCCCAAGGCAACCTCAGCATGTGACGAGGGCGTCAATTAGGGCCCATTTGTACTGGGCCTATATCTTTGTTTAATAATGATTACAAACTGTTTGCTAGTATTCTGGCTGAAAGAGTTAAAAAAGTAATAACATCTATTATACATAAAGATCAGCAAGGTTTTGTTCCTAAAAGACAGCTAAAGGACAATATTAACATATCTTAGACCTAATTGACTGTCATGAGCAACATAATGAAAAGAAACTAGCATTATTTTTCTTTGATATTAGGAAAGCCTTTGATAGTGTAGTGGAACTTAATTTTTAAGATTTTAGGAAAAATGGAATTTGGTTCAAAATTTATAGACTGGGTTAAAGCCATCTATTCAAGTCAGAGCGCTCAGATATTTATAAATGGTTAGAAAACAAAAACAAAAAAAAAATATTTGCAAAAGGACTAGACAAGGGTGTCCTTTGTCTCCTATTCTTTTTATAATAACATTTGAAACTCTTTTACAAAATATAAGAGTGAACACAAAAATAACAGGAATAAAAAATTTTTAAATGGAGTACAAGACCAAAGCTTTTGCTGATGATTTGATGGTATCTTTATCTAACCCAATCCAAGATAGTTTAGAGTTGATGAACGAATTAGAAAAATTTAGAAACTTATCTGGACTAAAAATAAACAAAGATAAAACATCAATTCTAACAAAAAAAAAATCTAAACTCAGTGGATGTACGTACATTTATTGGAAGAAACAACCGGAATGAAAACAAAGAAAAAAAATAGGTATCTGGGGATTATGATTTCAGATAAGAACGGAGAGTTATTTGGAAATAACTATAAACCAATTGGAATAATATCAAGAAACAATTGCAAAAATGGAAAAATCTTGATTTTACACTACTGGGTCCATCTAATAATACACTGTAGCAGGTGATGTTACGTGTGTGTGTGTGTAGTGAACAAAAAGTGAGCTTATTAAGAAGTCTGAGACTGTGTTATGAAAACCACTGCCAACCTTAATCTGATTCCAGATATAAATCTAATGGTGAGGTGAGCAACCCTAACTTGTGGCCACTAGTATGGGAGATGGTGTTGTTTGTACTATAAACCAGATGCACATAAATGTAGTTGTTTTGCAGTTATATTAAAATGAGCCACCATGTGATGCTATACAGTATTAGCTGGATATAGTGGGAAATGGAACCCTGTGGCATAAAAAAAGGGGATTTTGAACTCCAGAATGTAAATTTTATATCAGCTCATTTAGGGGATGAACTGAACAAAATTCACACACACACAAATGGAAAGGTAAATGGAAATTTAAAAGAGGAAAAATGAACATGGAAGAATGCAAAATTTGCAGTTTTTGCTCCTGCAGGGAGTTGCCTTTGAATGGTTAACTCAACAATCTGGCCTTGGACCCTTATGGAATCAGTTATGTTTTTGATGTAGTCACCTTTTCTTTTGAAAAGGTTCCTCATCTTTAAAAGCTACATGACAGGGAGGTAAATTTTAATTCCCACATTACTGGTAAGAATTGTACCTACTGAATAGAACTGTTTCATATGTGGGAAGATTCTGCTCAGTTGGTTTTGGTTCTTTATAAATTCAGTAAACAAAAATGATTTTAAAAATTTAAAAAAAAATCAGGTGTTGGAGATAATAAAATTCATACATTTGTACATTCCTAGTAAGAGGAGAATGAAAATCAGTAAATCAACTGTGTCCATTTCTTCCAGCAGGAGTCCCCATTGGATCAAAGACTTCTGTATTAACAGAAGGACATTATTCCATGAGTGCAATGGGGCATGGTTGAGTCCAGTGCAATGAATGGAGCAGTGACAAGAGTAAGTTGAGAAAAATTGCAGTTGAAATCATTGGTGACAGAGATTGTCAGCAACTGTCTGATGTTACATCTAAAGAAAAATTTAAAGTTTTAAAGAATTCAAGGAGCCAGAAAAATATTGAACAGGTTGTGAGGGAAGTCAAATGAATTTTACCTAAAGGTAAATTGTCTGTTCTCTATATATTTTTCCTAATGTGGTAAACAGTATCAGACAGAGGGACTGCATGGGAAAAGTGTGTTAAACTAGTACGGTGCAGTTCTAATGTGTTGCTGTGGTGACAATGCTGGATTGGGAGTTGTTGTTCTAGTTGAGTTCTAGATGCAACTGCGATGCAACTAAAATTCATGGGATAACATTAAAATGGTCACTCTTAGCCTAACAGGGGTGTTATAAGTTGGAAAGGAAGGCCACCTCCATTTCCTCTGGTGGGAAGCCTCAGCTGCCAAATGGCAAGGCTTCCCAGCGGCAGAAAAAGAACCCACAAAAAGCAGGCTCTTTTTGTGTCACGCTTGCGACTCACGAGTGTGCAAATGGCACACTTGTGACGTTGCAAGCGCGACGGGACATGAGGATGCTACACATCCATTGCGTCAAAATGGTGGCGCCCGTGTAGACAGGGTAGTGTCTAGTGTAGGCTCATGGGAAGGAAGTGGGATTCAAATACAATTAGTTTCTTAATTAATTAAATTTATCACCACCACTGTGATGATGATCCCTATTATTCCCCCTAATGCTATTGGCCAAATATATATATATATATTAAAAAGTGTAGTCTGTTTATCACTATCTGCATTAAAATTAAAATACACAGTTTCTCATGAGCATGAACACTATACGCATCTATTCGATTTAAAAAATAAATAAAAATAAAAATAAAAGAATTCACCAGTGTTTCAAAATTAGTCATGGTGTTGCCAGTGCTCTGGATTAGCTGAATCCTAGGAAGATTATTTTCTCTTGGGAGTATTTAAAAACATTATGCCTAAAATGAATTAACTTGTACAGATGGATCTATATTCAGAATAAGCAATATGTGTTTCACATTTGATAGCAATCCTCAATCCAGCGTTGTCTAAGTGAATCCATAAAGGCAATGTTCTGTGCAGATTATCCATGAGTGATCTTAATGGTATCATTTATGAACCTAACTATATCAATGGGCATAATTCATTCTTTCAACAGTCATTATGTTAAAGAATGGTTGATATGAACTTTGCAGTTGCAAATTGTTCTCTTTTGTAATTACATGGGCATCACTGGAATTATTGCACAGTGTTATGCAGAACATAATGAGGTTTCTCAAGAAAACAAACCAAATGCCAACATCATCAGATTGCCCATGCACAGATATTTCATAATGGGACACCTGGGATTGACTTCTTTAATTAAAGCACAAATGTATTTTGTCTTATGAGCTGCACAGTCTTTAAAGGATTCTTTTATATGAACTGATGCCCATTGATTCTAGAGGTTTGCTTTGTACTAGTGCATGTTGAATGAAGATTAGCAGTGACATGCTTCTAATAGAAGATCAGATAAATTACCAGAGTTTGCATGGCTGTAAGGGAATTTTTTGTCACTAAAATGTCATTCTGGTCTAGCACTTAATCTTAATTAAATAAGTGACAATGAGCCATCCAGTCAGCTATTAAAATTCAGCCCACCTCCTTTGACTGAAATATAGGTATGCTTATTTTCACTGATGAAGTTCCATTTCATTACAAGTATTTGTATGATGAGTTTCATGAATGCTTCAACTGTTAAGCAAAACTAATCTGGTAGTGTATATTAAGGCCGGGCTATTCACATGGCTATTGACTCAAGGAAAAAGTTAGACAGCTAAAAGGGGTACTAGCAAGAACTACACATTTCCTAACTCACATCCTAAAAGAATCCATCTATTCATTTCCACCACTTTAGTTACTATTTCGGTGTATGAAGACCAATGTGTGCAAGGAACTGGCAAGGAACTAGGAATGGAGAGAAAATGAATGGATTAGGCAACTGATACCTTGGTCCCATGATTGCTTACTAAAAATATCCCTTTTCAAAAGGAACATAAAGGATAAGATGTATTAACAAGAGGGCCAATAAGAATTATCTCCCGCCATTAAATTTTCCTTTAATCCCCATTTTTCTATCATTGAAGTAACTTCAGAAATACAGAAAACATTTAGAGGTATCTGTGTTGGCCATTAACACATATAAATTTTATTGGACATGTTGCTTTGATTTTATTCCATCTTCCAAAACCGATAGGACTGATGTCATCAGACCTGTGAAACATCTCAGATATTGCTTATAGAATAACTATAATGGTGGTTGCTACTCTTCCCCGTTATCTACAATTACTGTTGTTGTGTCCCTTCACATAATTTCTAACTTATGATGACCCTAAAGTAAACCTATATGGCAAAAATTGTTCTGAGTTGGTTTGCTATTGCATCTCTATGAGGCTGACAGAGTGTGACTTGTTCTAGGTCACCCACTAGGTTTCGACTGCCGTCCTATACCCATTTATTTGAACTCAGCGGAACTTAATTTTGGAAGAAGAATGTAAAAGATTGAAAGGAGAAATGGAATGGAGGGTCAGCCAATAGAATGGCTTGTTTGCTATTGTAATGGAAAAAAGTTGTAGAGAAGAGTTTCTGCTTTCTTAGTTTGCAGTGCTAACAGGTCATTTTTTAAAAAAGAAAAGCCTGAAATATATATTTTTCTCATACTCTGGTTTCTCTTCAGATCGTATATATTTTTTCCAAGTTGATTATGTTTGGATGCAGTAAGGAGATTTCATCTATTTTTTTTTTTGGTTCTCACTTGTTTGTTTGTTTGTTTATATGATTTAGACACTTTCTTTCTCCTGGAATTGGGATACAAGTTTGTTTTCAATGTAATTAAAAAAGAAAGCAATACATTAAACATCTTAAAATGGAACTAATTAATTATACTACTACAACACAAATTAAATAGCAGTGCAAAACGCTCATTTATTTGTATTTAGATGGAGTATTTGTGATGGCGATTGTCATTTTGTGTATTGGTGATGTTGATTGTGGTGTTTCTGACTTATGGCAACCCTATCACACGTTTTTCTGTGGCTGAGAGTATGTGACTCACCCAAGGTCACACAGTGGGTTTCTATGGCTGAGCAAGGAATCAAACCTCCAGGGCACCAGTCCAATGCTCAAATCACTATACCATGTTGGTTCCTAAATGGAGACTTAAAGTGTCCATTTATGTGCCATTTTTGGGCCTGCACAGCCTGCAATCATCCATCCAGATGCTGCAAAATATAAATGGTTGTTGTACCTATGCCCAAAAGTTGATTTCTTTAACTGGTCAATGAAATTGTAGCTGGCTGTGTAGATTTTTTTTTCTTTGATGGGAATGCCATTGCCAGAGATTAAATATCAGTTACAGTTATTCATGTCATCATATTTCTGTTTTGTATATATGGATGTGAAAGCTGGAGACTGAAGAAAGCTGCCAAGAAGAAGATCAACTCATTGGTGTTGAAGAAGAATTCCTAGGATACCATGGAAATGATAAAAAAGACAAACATATGGGTCCTGGAACTAATAAGACCTAAATACAAATAACAAATAAGAATAAATTCTATAGATTCTATCAGCTACCAAAAGAAATAAAGAATGAAAGAAAAAAGAAAAACAGTTCTGGAGCAAATCAAGCTTGAATCATAGAATCATAGAGTTGGAAAAGACCACAAGGACCATCCAGTCCAATCCACTGCCATGCAGGAGTACACTATCAAAGCACTCAATATTCACTAAAAGCCAAAGGACTAAAGTAAGGATATTGCACTTTGGACATATCAAGAGATGACATAATTCAGTGAAAAAGATAACAGTTCTTGGTAAATTGGAAGGCAATAGGGAAAGACAAGGAAGACTACACAACAAATAGAATTCAAAGATATAGTCATGTTAATCTGTAGAATCAGTATGTAGAGATATCTTGTAGCACCTTTGAGACTAACTGAAATAAAGGGGTTGGTAGCATGAGCTTTCATAGACAAAAAGGATTTTAAATTTGAATTGACATTCTCACACACCAATGGCACATATAGATCTGTCCCTGGCTCCCACTCCAGCAAATGCATATGACCAAGTAGACTTAAGTCTACAAAAGCTCATGTTTCCAACTTCTTTCGTTCAGTTAGTTTCAAAGTAACTGCAAAACCTCTCTATATACACAACAGATAAATTGATTCAATAAAGGAAACCATGACTGTGAGTTAGCAAGGCCTCTGCAGGAGTGCTGATGACCTGGAGGTTTCCCATTCATAAGGTCATCATAAATCAAAACCACCTTGAATGGCAAATAATAACAACAACACTGTCAGAACAAGGCCTTAACTTAAGTTCTAGAGTGGACCTGAGAAAGTCCATATTGATAACTGCTGGGTCACTCCAATGGCATGCATCACTATAAGTGGTCCAATTCTTATTGGAATGGTTGGTTGAAGAATTTTTGCAGGCTGTTTGAAACTGAAGCAGTCATGCCTGCTAAATAAGAGATTCTCGTGTGTTTGTTTCATGTGTGGTTGTATTCTTGCTACTTTGCCTGTATGGTCAATTTGGATTAATGATCCTTTCCAGTATCTTGAATGGCAAAGGGTTTTCTGTCTTAGAGGAATATATATATATATATATATATATATATATATATATATATATAGGTTAGATTACCACTTGTTAGCAGGTGCTGCTATTGTCTCCTTTACTGATAAACTAAATGATCTCAAAAGTTCTTTTCAACTTTACAGTTCTGTAAGAGAACTCAAATAGGATATTCCCCTCCACCCCCTCAAGTCTATTTCAATCTTCGTTGTCTTAACTGGTATCTCAATTCTGAACTATGGGGAGTTATCCCATCTCTGATGCTGAAGAAGTAACTACATTTATAGCATATGGTTAGTAGGCTGTATGCAGCTGAATGGGTCACAAACTGGGTCATAATGCAATGTTCATGCAAATGTTCACTAAATTTGTATTTCCATTTTATTGCCACTGTATTTCACCTGGAGCAAAAACTGAGCTGAATATGGAAGTCCCTGCATAAGTAACACATCTGAGGAATTTCAAGGGATGTGAAGAGAATTTTGATAACAGTAGTAAAAATTTCTCAGCGGGGAGTCACACATCTGTAGTTTAGTCTGCAAGCTTGGTATTGTAAAGCATTTTAATGCTGTTGGCACTTAAGTAATGTGTAGAAAGGGCATTTCAGAATTAAATTATACAAAAGATGCTGGGGGAGCTCATTATAGCCCACTGAGAATGTTATTTCTTATAGAAGTGTTTCATTTCAGGCTGTTATTTTATTCTCTAACCCTATTGGAAGTTAGCTGATGTTTAATTATTCTTACATGGTCTCTGCTCTGTTTTGAAAATGTAGCCATTAGTAGCTCCATTGTTGTAAAAGTCTCACTCTCAGCATATGGGAGAGAGTTATTCACAGCTCTTGGATGAGCCATGGGATTTGCAAGTCAGAAAATGGTTAGAGTTTTTGTTTCTCTCTGCGGTGAAAGAAGAAAGAAAAGGGAGTGTTTCTGCTACCTATATTCTCGGGATGTATTACTAAAGCTTTGGGTAGATTTGAGTGATTAGGAATGCTGATCAAAAGTGGGATTTCCTGTGTTCAAGCAAGCCAGTAAAGGTCTTTTCCAGACCTTGTGTTGGGAGGTTGCAGTATCTGTTGTTGAATCTTTGGGCTTTTTGAAACTGTCTAAACAGTTTTATGACATTTTGGACTATTTTCGGTCAATTCCTGAAAACAGCTGCAACATTTTATTTACACCATGTAGTGGATTTCCTTTTAATTTTGAAACTTATCAGAACAGTATATTCCCCTCTCTAATCTATCTTTGTTTAATTTTTTTAGGATTATACTGCCATAGTGCATCAGCAAAATGGCACATTTGTACTATAATTCAATAACTCGGGGGGGGGGGGGACAAAGAGATGAAAATTTGCCTCTCAGAGCATAGGAGCAGCTCAGCAAACCATGGCTCAGTTGAAAAATGCACACACATCAACTAGTACAGCCCCCCCCCCCCCAATAGCTACAAACAACACACAAAAAGAATGGAATTAGTGGAGTGGAGGCAACAACTTGCAAGATCCAAGGACCTGTACTGGGGAAAAAACCACACTTCTTTGGTCCAGTCTGGGAGAGTATTGGTAAGGAACCCAAAGCACATAGCCGAGCAGCAAATAGAAAGAAGACAAGCTCCATGTGCTCTAGGATGGTCAACTGTTTATACAGTGTTTATTCAGTGTTTAAAAAGCCCACCACGTTTTGGCCACACTAGGCATTCTTCAGGGGCTGGAAACAAATATAAATACATTTATGTGAATATAAATATACTCTTCCACTCTGGAAGAGCCCACAGCTGCACACTGGCTCTCCCACTCCTTCCAATATTTGTTGTTGTTATAATTGTTGTTGTTGTTGTTGTTGTTGTGCCTTCTAGTCATTTCTCACTTATCGTGACTCTAAGGTGAACCTATCACGGGATTTGGGGGGGGGCAAGGTTTGTTCAAAGGAGATTTGCCATTGCCTTCCTCTAAAGCTGAGAGGCTGTGACTTGCCCAAGGTCACCCAATGGGTTTATGTGGCTGAGCAGCAGTTGAACCATGGTCTCCAGAGTCACAGTCCAACACTCAAACCACTACATCATGCTGGTCTCCTTTCCCATTTAGAAAAGGGATAATTTTAACACCCACTCCTGTTACTTTTCTCTAAAAAAAACCTTGGACAATGCATTTCCATGGCTGAGTGAGATTCCATCCCTGGTTTAGTAGACTCCTAGTCCAACACTCACACCACTATTGTATATTGGTCTTGGGGTCTGGATACTATGAAGATGAAGGAAAAATAACATCAAGCTACAATAAACTGAAAACAATAATGTTTTTCATGCTAAAAGAGAACTAGGAAGATTTTTATTTAAAAAAGTCTTGGACTTACACATTATGATTGGAGAGTGCTTCAAAAATCTATGTCTGTCAAACATAGTCCAGCTCTCCCTTTCCTCCCTCTCTATTTCCTTTACGCAGCCTTGTTTGAAACATGTCTGGCTTTCCTTTAGTTTCTGAAATCACTGAATCAGTCCAAATGGATTCAGACCAAGGTACACCCAGTTCAGATAGGTCTTGATATGATTTAGACCTTATTTGGATCAGTCAAAATCATGCTAATTTAATTCAAGTTTTGGTTAATTTATCTCATTCCTATATTTTGATGGGATTATTTCGTTTTTTCCATATTATTGTTCATTTAGTTTGAAATGACTATGGATTTCAAAGGAAGCACCATATATTCACACCAGTAGACAGAATTAAAATATCATTTATTTCTTGGTGGTTTATTTATTTATTTATTTATTTTGAAGCCCTTCAATAGACTGAGATGCCAACTATCAATGATGTGGAATTCTATCTATCTATCTATCTATCTATCTATCTATCTATCTATCTATTAGAAAGAATGATGAACCAGAAGATGAAATACAATAATGTCACCTTGATACAGATCATTACCCAATATTTCCTGTGGAGATATATGGTACACCTGACCTATTGCCTCTTGGATGACAGCAACTGATATAAATATTTTATTTGCCAAAGCTTTATTATCACTTCACTATCACATCTCAGTTGCAGTGGAAGTATTGATTTCGTTCTCATATTAGTTGCCTCACAGGAAATTTGATCAAATTTGCTGAGAGTTGTAGAATAAGTACTTCTGTGGATTATGAAATCATCAGTGTTTAGATGTTCCTAACCTCTTGAGATGCCAGAGTTATATGCTGTATCTGTCCATATGCTGTATCCCTCCATAGCATTCTCCTTTCATTGATTAGTTACAGGTCATTTGTTGCAGGCAGGCATTGGAATTGTATAGCCCTCATTTTGTTGTAGGATTGTAGCTCCCTGCAGCTCTAGCCAGCAAAGGTAATGTTGAGGAAAGCTGGGAGTTGTAGCCAAATGATATCTGGAGTGACACATGTTCCCACCTCTGATCTTCTTGTTGTTATTTGCCATGAAGGTGACTTCAGCAAGTCCACAAAATCCAGAAGGTGATTTCAGGAAATCCTATAGAAAAGAGACCTCTAAGAGCCTCCATCATCAACTGAACTGCCCATAGGACCATGGTTTCTTCCTCAATACACCTGTAATGCAGTCCCTCCCCTCCGGCATTTCATTTTACTGAGCATTATCATGTTTTTCAATGTTTCACCAACTTTTGATATCTCCAATATATAACTACTTCAGTTCAGTCATCTGCATGAAAACTGGGAAAGAAGTGGCTTTGAATGCATGACACCACTGTCTCCTGACCTTGGCATGTCCCTTTTCATTTGTAGGGGAAACCTGTGAATAACCAGGCAATTGTGAAACTTCCCAGGTGTGAAATGTAACTCCTGGGGCAGCTGCGATTGTCAGTCATGTTAGTGTCCCATTGCCCCACACTATACTCTTTCTCTCCTCCCCATCCTTGTCACATAGTTCCAGAGCTCTGCAGCTCCACTGCCTCAATTGAAGCTAAAAAAAAAAACTTTTTAAAGATTAAATCAGGACTGCAGGACTCTGGAATTCTGCAAAAAGGGTTGACAAAAATAAATAAAAAGCACCTAAAGGCTTACAGGGTAGGGCATAAAGAAAGGAAGTGGAGTTAAGGCAGAGGTCATGAAGAAAATGCCATGGGGGCAGCAGCCCCAGTTGCACAAATGAGACAGGTGTGGTGATGGGTGCCTAGAAAGCAGTTCGTTCCCATTTTATTATTACAAACCTGACTGCAGAGAGAAAGGGGCTGGTTTGGTAATGCCCTTCATTTGCTCTTGGGTTCATTCAACTGGTCTTTTTTTTTTTTTTTTCATTTTAATAGGCCATGGTAATAGGATTTTAATTTTAATAGGAACTCTCCTTCTGCACCACGTTTCAATTGAGTTGATTTTCTTTCTAGCTTTCACAACCATGCAGACAAAATGGAAATATTATGGCATAGATAATTCTGACTTTGGAATCTAGGCCCAAAACAGATGGGCTGAAAAACTTGTGGCGGAGTCACACTGGCCCTGTTTGTGCTGTGGCCATGGAAACTGCATGCCCCCTGCCCCAACCCAGGCTGCTGCCATGGTCCTAAACCAGGCCACTAAAAAGGAGTAGATTTTCCACTTCTTTTTGGCTGAGATATTGTCTGAAGATGCAGCATCAGCATGGTTTCCCACCACGTTCATGGTGTGCATCATCAAAATGCTATGCCCTGAACATGGCAGGAAACTGCATCATTTGGTCCATCTGTTTCAGACCTTAGTGATACAACTTTACCTTTAGGGAGATTGTCTAGTTCCTGTTCTTCCAATATTAAGTCTTCATATTTATTGACAAAAGTCTGTTTTCCTTAATGAATGAGCCACAGTATAGAAAATCTTTCAGCTATGTCAATGTCATCAGTGTCTGCCTCTGGCGTACAGGATATGTATAGGGTCTGGGTCAAGACAGATCTCTTCTCTGTTAGACAGAATCCTAAGTGCTTGTAGTTTGTGGGGGAAATAAATAAGTTCCAGCCTTGCTGTTTTTCAGAATCAAAACAGAATTTCAGGTTGCATAGTCAGCTATCTTATATAGGACAGTATGATTAAAGTAACTACAATGAAATGCTGTCTTGGATAAGGAGGATTAAACACTTACTGGCCCATGGGGTGATGCATTTGTGCTCAGAAGCGTGAAATATATTTATCCCTCTATTAGCATTCATATCCAGAAATACTGGTTGGCATAGAAATTCTGCAACACTATAAAGCCCAGCTATCATGCTTGTCTTTGACCTCCTGTTGCAGTGAATTCCATATGCTGACTACAACTTAGATAATTTTGTACATTTGACATTTGACAGTGTGATTCCAATTTATATGCAAAGCATCAATCCAAACGTGATTTGAAACAATAGCATTTTCTATTCTTGGAGAGGGTGAGGGGAAGCCCTCCCAGGATTATAAACAGAAACACTGCCAGGGCTTGCAAAAAGCATATTTTAGTATCCAACCTGCTATTCAAACAAGGTGACATTGCACTTGGATTAGTTAACAGAAAACTGGAGAATACGAATGTAGAGAGAGATAAAAAATACAGTAACTTTTTCTTCGATCTGCTCTAATTTTTTTTGTTGAAATATGGGCTGGCATTCAGTATTGCAATTTCATGCTTGTAACCCAGAGTTATGGATCTGTAACTGCTCTGTATTTAGTAAGACTACATAGTCTTACTTTAAGACTATATAAATGTCACCCCAGCCCATATTAAGAGCTATAACATCTTCTGGTACAAGGACGATGAAGTTTTGACCCCCCCTTACCCAACAGTGAGTAGGTTTGCAACAATCAAAAAGAGTACCCCTGTGAGAAGTCTGTTACAATTGTTCCCTCTGGCAGAGGGGAGGTGGAAATATCTTCCTTGCACCCAGAACTGATTGGGCCTCTTTCACCTGATCTAGATGCAGGGACATCACTAGGGGAGCATGAGCCACATGAAGAGACACCTTAAGGTGGGGTAACACCACTGCTCTCCAAACATCTGCCTTTAGGCAGAAATGGGCTGTGATGTTTGCCTGGAGCTCAGTGGAAGTGATGGTGAAAGTGAGGTGAGCTCATAGGCTATACAGACTGGCAAGAAACGTCTGCATCGGGGTGGAGTGGGGTTGTGGCGGTTGCCTGTTGCCTGCCCCGACTCCATCTCAATGCCAGCGTCACACCACTCACCTGGCCAGATGGCATATGGCATCATGACTTTTGTGCCATGCTGTTTTTATACATGCTACTCTGAAGAAGTGGGGAAAAACTGCTGCCATGGCAGCAAGAGCGGCTTTTTGCCAGCTCCAAAAGGAGTCGCTTTGTGCCACTTCTTAAATCAGGGGCCTGGCATGTGGGTGCTGCAGCCCTGAGCGCCAAACAGTTGGAGCCAACTGTTTATCCCCTCAGAGAGAAGGGAAAGGAGAGAAATCAGAATTTTGTGCATTTTTTAAAAAAAATATTTTATTATAAAAAATAATTTTTCTTTTAAAATATCACTTCTTACCAAATGTTCACATTAACTACATGACACTATGTGCATACAAATACATTTAGGCTGCAGATGATATTGTAACTGAAACTATTTGATTACATTCAGTGATATATGGGAATTATGATTTATGAGTAACTTTAGTAGAAAGACATTATTAAGGATTCAATATGGTGTGTTATGGGAGCCGGCCAAGAGGAATGACACCATGAGTTACAACACTGGATGATGCCAACCCTACTGTCGCCACTCACTGGCTGCTCATTCTTGAAGTAGTTTGGGAGAGAGTGGTCCAGCAGATGTTACTTAGCTACATATATATCTAAGTAGCTGATGCAGAATATCACCAACATTAAATCTATTCATCCAGACAAATGCTTGAGTTTGTTCTACCTTGCATACAGCTCTTGAAAACTCTAGATTTTTTTAAACATCAGCCTGTTGTGATCTTCTGCTAAAAACCAATTTGTTAATAGCTTGTAAAAAAATATCTCTAGCTAATTGGTGAAAGTTGCTTTTTGCTAAATCATTGGCCTGCATATTTATTGATGTGGTATGTCATAAGGAGAACCAAACCAGACTCCTAAATCATATACAGATATTGAGGATGATCATTTATAGATTGAGGCCATGGCGGCAGCCCTCTTTAAGAGCAGGCCATCCAGTTGCCATGGTACCCAGCCAATCGGGGACTGATTGGGTTTGGAGCAGCCACAGACAACTCCAAACCACCAGTCTGCTTCACCCTCTTTTCTCCCCCTTTCTTCTGGATTTGTTGGCACACTCATATTCAAGCACACAGAACACACATGCAATCACCTTTCATACTGAGCTCAGGTGCCAGCTGGGAATGGAATGCCCAACTTTTCAAGAAAGTATGATAACCGAATGCAGCAATTTTCACCATTTGTTAGGCTCACCAGCACTGCTTGGAGTCACCATCCCACATTATTTGGAGATACCATCCCTGATTTTGCTCATAAAGAAAAATCTGATTTTCAATTCCTCTAGTATCCTGGTATGATGCCATGAGAAACATAGCAGTTCTCTGAGACTTCAGTTGCCTCCTTGAGACCTAGCACCCCTAGAAATTGTTTGTATACTTCATTCTTGTTGATGAAAGTGAATAATTTACACTAATAATCTGCACTATGAGCAAGTCCATGAAATGTGTATTGTTTTCAATGATGATCTGCAGATTTGTTCTATGAACAAAAACCTCACATGGCTTTTTCTTTATCATTGTGCAGAAAATTTCTTTTCTACACAGATAATGCAATTCTTCAACAAAACAATATGCATTGGTAGTGGAAGCAGAAACAGCAGCATAGAAAAAGTCCTGAACTGCAACAATTCTTGTTTGTCCAAGATACTCCTTGTCAGGTTTTCATGCCAATCAGGAAACCTATTTTCACCTACTATTTCAATATTTTCAAATATGCTTTCCACCCCCAAGCAAAGCAGACTTCCAGCTGTGTTCATGAGACTCTAAACTCCAGCTACAGCTTCTTCAGAAACTGTTATTTTCTAGCTTTTTAATAAATGATATTGGGACCAGTCTCTCATTCCAGTCTGTGACCTTACCACTTATCATCTGTTTTGCTAGCCACTCTAATATAGCCACATTTCGTAGTGCTTGCAGAACATTGCATTCAGCCCCTTCCCCCATTTCACAGGAGAAGTCTATGCAAAATACAGACATGCACCCACTGTGGATCTCCTCTGTGGATGGATAATATTACTGTGAGATAGAGTGATACAGTATATACAGTCTCACTGTATATGTCTTTGGTCTCTTATCTGCAGACCTCAATGTCATAACAGGGCAGGTTTTTCTAACTCTCTCAATATATAAACTTTAAGAACAAACTTGTTAGTTTCTGGGATTTATAATATCCCAATAAAGCTGTTGTGACAACTCTTCAAGAAACATTTTTTTAAAAGTCTCTGTAATGAAGGGCAGAAGGTATAACATATTAGTCACTTCAAAAGAGCTTATGGTGTGATTTTCTTCTGACACTTTAATGCTACTATACTAATAAGTTAATGTAGTGGCATTTCAGTGAAGAAAATAAAAATAAGCCCAGATAGGAATGGAGGACTTCTACTTTGCAACTGATAGTAATCCTATATTCTTGAAGGACGGGAGTTTTGTGAGTCATTGGCAATATAGTGAGTTCAATCACTCAAGTTCAGACAGTTTTCTGTTAGTTAGAAGTTACTATCTCCTCATATCAATTTAAATGTATTCTGTAAAGATGACTCACTGGAAAACTGATTGAAAGCCAAATACTTGCAAACCCACTTCTCTCTCCACTAGAATGAATGTTAGCTCTTGGAGGGGGAGGATATTGAAGTTCCGTTTACTCAGAAGAAAATGAAGACAAGTGTAAAGGTTTTTTAAAAAACCCAGAAACTATAAGCTATCTGCAAGATATCAATGATATGTATAAAATTTATACGTTAACCATTTTAATGCACACTTTGTAATCATGTCTTATTATATATAATTTTAAAATGCTTACATGCCATATGAACCATAGAATTCTATAGTGTGAAAGGTTACCAAGGATCATGTAGCCCACCCCTCCACCAATACAGAAAATCTAAAGATAAAGGATGCCTGATAGTTGGCCATCTAATATCTCTATTTACAATCCTTCAACAAGGGAGTTTTTCTGTTTTTTTTTAAAAGAACTCAATAAATAATTTGTTTTGTGCTTGCTACTCTTATACATCTGGATGACCACATGATTCTCTCATCTGCTGTATATATTGAAAGTCAATTCATTCTTGGAGTGTCTTTGCAGCTAAAATGTCCCCACCTACTGTTCGCAGAATGGAGAGATACCAGTAGACTAAAGTGAACCCCAGGATTTGCAAAATACAGAAATACCACTATAAAAATATCTGAAACGTCCTGTTACACCACAAAAGGAGGGATGTTATTCTTCATCAAATGATAATGGTAATATTGTGTTGTTGCACTGACAAACTGCTTAATGTAGTTGAAATATTCCATGCTAAGGTTTCTTGGAGGCTCAAGCATGTTAACTTTAAAACTCTTCAGGATAATCATTTCATTTTGCAAAACGAAAACTTTTATCCTGACAACATTTTTCTCCCAGTAGACAGAGGTGTAATTTCTTGATTTTGTTGCATTGTATCATAACACACAGCTCAACTTGGTTGGTTGGCTTGGTTATGTATGAGCAGGTAGAACAGAATAATTTAACAAGGAAAAGTTTAAATTCCTAACAACAGTGGAGAGCAATCTTCTGTTTTAAAATTGAATATGTCATTCAAAGTTTTTTATCTCCTTGGTATTTATTTCTCAAGTATAAAGAAGGGAGGCAAACATTAAATATTGGTAAAAGGTTTGGAAAGAAAAGGGGAACTGCTTTCCTGTTAAAAAATATTCAGTGCTATACCTATCTTTCACCAGAAAGTTATTCATTCATCACTTCTTAATACAAAGAGGGGTGTGCCTTATCTTACCCACTCCATCATGATTTCTATTGTTCTTTCTGTCTAGAGGGCAACCCATATGATGAAAATAGGCCCATCTCTCCATGAAGGCTCTCCAGATGAGTTGGAATGCTGGAAAATCAGGGGCCAACTCATGTGTAAAACATCCAAAGACAAGAGAGACTCTCAACTTCAAATTGTCTTCAAGTTAGTTAAGACAGCTGTTGATAGGCTGCTTAGAAGAAGTATATCACCACTGGAGATTAGTTGCTAATTTTTTATACTCTTTTGATTAGAGATGGACAACTCTGCCATCTTTACTTCCTTGCACAATTAAATTTATCACACAATTAAATGCCTTTAATCCAGCATCACAAATTGAATAGCCAAGGTTCAATTCCAGGCTTTTTTTTGAGTTAAGCACTGAAAGATCTCAGCTTGGATGGATAAATCTGCCAGTTTCACTTTCTTGCACATTTGATTAGAAAAATTCTAAAGTTTAGTCTGTCAAATTTATGAAGAAATGATTGAATTTGCAAAGTTCTTAACAGAAACTCTCTCTCTCTCTCTCTCTCACACACACACACACGCACATTCACTCACCAAGCTTACCTCATGCATATACACCATCATTAAGGTCATCAAGTGATGAACAAGTATTAATGAACTGGCTGTCCTCAGTACTTCCTGGCCTCTGTCCAGTATCTCTTTTGGGATCTGTGCCCAAGGTAGTAGAACTCTTTCAGCTCTTCAGTTTGAAATGTGGTATCGTCGTCATTCCACTGAGAATTTTGACTCTATACATAGTCCATTTTTATGCTGTTTTAATCAAACATCTGTGAAAAAACTATCTTAGAAGCTATACAGATTTCCCTAAGGGATGGCATGCAGCCGCTCCTTTGCTGACTGGATCAGGACTGTGACAACCTCATGTCGCCGCCCCGATCTGGCCTCTGGAGAGCGCAAAAAATGCAGCTCCTTTTTGAGCCCTCCAAGAGTCGTCAATAGCCGCAGTGGCACAGCTTTATGATGCCCCTTCAGCGCTGCATCATGTGGATGCAACGCTGGAGGTGCATCCTGATGGCATGCACTGTGCACATGCCAAAATGGCACTATGGGGATACAGTTAGGGCATCCAGCATTGGAACGTTGTCCCGTGGCTCTGCTCACAGGCTGGTGCTTGACGACTGAACCAGGGAGTGGGATAGAGTAGTGGATGCTGGGATTTTGCTTTCTCTAGATATATTGAAAGGTTTACGCAAAGTATTGTCTGATATTTACATATCACTATATAAGGCTCTACTATGTCATGCCACCTCTTTGATGCCATTATTTGGGGCATTAAGAATAAGTGAATTGGTTTTGTCCTCCAAACAATATGCATCTCGAAAGGCTTTATATTTTGCCGATCTCCAGGTTACAGCCCAATCTGTTATGCTGTTAATTTGTTCTTCTAAAACTTACCAACAAGGCAAGGGCTCAACCATTTCACTTAAATTAGGTGCAGACCCTCACATCTACCCAGTTCAAGTACTCCTTGACTACAAACATATGAGAGGACACAGTGCAAGTCCTTTGTTTATTCATCAGGATGCTTTTCCACTAACCAAATATCATTTCTGGGATATTATTTGGTGATGCTACCATGGTGTATGGGGGAGGCAATGGCAACCCTCATTGCCTGGATAAAGCTTGATTCATCATACTTTGGAAAATGGTTTGGGTCACTTTTTACCACATCTGCAAATCATATTTCAAAGGCACAAGCTTTATTGAGTGGATGGAGTTCACCTGTCTGAACTAGGCATTTCTATTTTCTTAACAGACCTACAACAGGACATTAAGGTTGTTTTGCATGCCTTGGTGGGAGATATGGGCCAAGCAGACACTTGCCCCATATCTTTGGAATGATTTTTTTTTTAAGGTGGATTTCAGTGAGTGCCTAGAAAACCATTTGGGAGGTCTATGGAACCACCTCTTTCAGTCTTGGGACCTTGGGACTGCATGGAGAAAAAACTCTCTCTTTAATTCTTGGATATTGGGAGAGGGACTTTCATCTTAATCTTCCTGTAGTGCAGTGGTTCCCAACCTTTCTAATGCCGTGACCCTTTAATACAGTTCCTCATGTTGTGGTGACCCCCAACCATACAATTATTTTCATTGCTACATGCAAATATGTGTTTTCCGATGGTCTTAGGTGACCCCTGTGAAAGGGTCGTTCGGCCCCCAAAGGAGTCCCGACCCACAGGTTGGGAACCATTGCTGTAGTGGGTTGGCCAATGGATAATCAAGTTTTTGGGTTACCGTTGGGGCTCAGGTGTTATCACCCAGCGGGAGGCTGTAGAGGTAGTCTCAGAGATAGACCATCAGATGCAGCTGCTCCCATCCTTGGCTATTTCCCCACCTGGTTTGTTGTTATGTTAAAAAAATAATAAATAGGTCAAGTTAATAAATGGCCCTGTTTGAACCCACTTTCATTGTATTGTGTCATTATTCCTGGGGTGGGTGGGCAAAAATCTATAAGCATGTTAAAAGGAAGTAAGCATTTGGGGGAAAACATTGACGTAATAAGTGTGCTGAGACAGTAGCCCCACTTTCCAGTAAGCAGGCACTGGGACTGATGGAGTCTATTCCCCTGTCATTAAGAAGCAACTGTCTGACATTCCCAACCCCTCCTGTGAGCAATCTTTGGTGTGATACACAGAAAAAGGAACCCTAACACAAACCCTTCTCATGCTGGAGATCGCTCATGCAAAAGGGGATGGGAACATCAAGCAGCTGCTTCTTGATCGACACGGGAGTGATTCACCATTGATCCCAATAGCTGTTTACCAGTAACTGGACTTTGGAGGACTTTCATGATCCCTACATAGACCTTGAATTAGAGGTTATATAGGAATTATGAATATGTAGCAGTTACAAATGCATGGCTGTAGGTTACATATTCACAACTGCCCAACACGATTCAAGCCAATAAAAATAATGGTATAGGGTGCTATACTACCAAAACTCCTACTAGTACTATTATTACAGTACTTATATCTATAGATGGGATTGTTCCAATTTTGTGGCCAGTGTGGCATTTGTCCATATATTTCTGTCTTATAGGCCAGTTGTGGATGCCTGACTTTCCAACCCTCACATTTTGGCTAGTTCTTCAAGTGCAATATAAAATACTAATGAGTATTTTAACTGTTGATAGACACAAGAGAACAGTTTTAGTTACTACTTCTGAGTTGACCACAGCACTTCACAGCTGATCAGAGAGGCAAAATGTTTTGGATCAGTTCTTCAGCTGATTAATTTGTGCCAACTATTTTATAAAACTCATTTAACACTGATATATGTCTTCTCCATTAAGGCTGTTAACAATTACCTGAATTAATTGCATGAGTATACGATCCTACCAGAATATGGTCATTAACAAACAAGGTAATTTATCATTTAGCTGTACTACAAAATACAAGACATGATTTTTGTTTAAACCCAGTAACATATTACATATGGATATGTGTATACAACCAACAAAAAGCTGTCATCATAAAAGAAGAGTAATTCTACAGAATGGAAAAATTTAAAGATGATATGGTGCATTAGTTTCACTTCAATACACATAAAATTATCATCAGTTGTCTACAAAGAATTTCAGGGCAAAAACGTCTGCCATGAAAAAAAAACATCCTTAGTAATTTTGATTTCACATACTTTTGTTAAGATCAGCATTTTTCTACACCATGTTAAATATTTCCTTACCACTCCTTTTGCTTACAGTAATAAGTAAGAAACCCAGCATGCTGTAGTGGTTTGGCTGTCAGACTAGGGTTCCAGAGACTGGGGTTTAAATCTCCACTCAGCCATGGAAACCCACAGGCTGGCCTTGGAGAAGTCACACTCTCTCAAAGGAAGGCAATGGCAATGCCCCACAACAAATCTTACTAAGAAACTCCCATATTAAGCTCACCATAGGGGTGCCATAAGTAGAAATAACTTGAAGGCACACAACATTTTGTTTCTTTTAAAGAAAATCTACGATTGCAAT
This sequence comes from Sceloporus undulatus, assembly GCF_019175285.1. Classification (NCBI taxonomy): domain Eukaryota; kingdom Metazoa; phylum Chordata; class Lepidosauria; order Squamata; family Phrynosomatidae; genus Sceloporus; species Sceloporus undulatus. Next base: position 114,674,863 of record NC_056526.1, read on the forward strand.
TTAAGAGAGCCAATATGGTGTAGTGGTTTCAGCATTGGACTATGACTCTGGAGACCAGGTTTCAAATCCCCACTTAGCCGTGCAAACCCACCGGGTGTTTTTGGGCAAGTCACACACTCTCAGCCTCAAAGGAAAGCAAAGTCAAATCTGCTCTGAACAGATCTTGCAAAGTAAACTCTGTGATATGTTCGCATTAGGAGCACCATAAATTGGAAACAATTTGAAGACCACAACAATATTGAAGATGAATTTCAGTATGTGCAATGAAAAAAGAATATATAACAACTTCAAGCTCAGAATTTCGATAATAATAGCAAAACAATGCTGATAGTCGTATTGATGCAAACCTGTGGTCACAAGGAAGAGCAGATCTCCACTTCTATGAATCTCTGACCTCCAAGTTGGATGTCCAGACTCAGATCTTTCCGTGCCCTTTTTGGGAAGAATCATGATCCCTGACACTTCCAAATGGATTAGGCACATAACACAGGTCTAATCTGAACTGCAGAAATAATGAAGTTTGACACTGCTTTAACTGCCATGGCTCAATACTGTAGAATTTAGGGGTTTGTAGTTTAGTAACATATTTAGCCTTCTCTGTCAGAAAGCTCTGGTGCCAGAACAAACTAGAAATCCCAGAATTCTATAACACTGAGCAATGGCAGAGTAAATGGTTTCAAACTGCATTATTTCTGCAGTGCAGATTAAACCCTAAACAGAACAGAGGAGTACATCACCCCCCTCCCCCAGTCTGAGGATCCTGGAAGTTGTAGCTGTTAAAGTTAATACCATTTTAAAGGAATACAGTGTCAGAAATAATCATTAGAAGGGGAAAGGATTCCTGAATTTCTGAATTGAAATTCAATTCCAACCTCAAATTGAACTGAATCAATTTTTTTGCATCTCCAGTTTGGGATGTGAACTGAACCTTATATTTGGTGCATATATCATTAGATACAATTGCTGCTGAAGAATTCTCATGTGTAAAAAAAGGTTATATGTCTATTTATGAATTAAATGAGTGAAGAATCATCCTAAAGTTAATATCTACATCCAAACTGATCCATTATGATCCATTATTAACATTCAGGCTTATACCGAAGTAATAATACTACTGAAAGATATACATTTGTTGTGCATGTCTATGTATCTTTATTTGATTTTGATTGTTAACAAAACACAGAAATACAGAACATAATATTTTTTGGCAAACTTTGTCATACTCACTAATCTCATCAATTTCTAAGATGAGTATGAATGCTCTAGTGTGACTTAATTGCAATTATTACATAGAAGAAGAAACTTGGAGGACAACAAAATGGCCACCTCATATTTTCTGCCTGGGAGCCCATTTGTGAAGTCCAGATTTAGTGTAGCACATCAAAATATGAAAATGTGGCTCACTTTCTAGAAACAGATACAAAGTTAATTATCTATCAAGTATATTGTTTACTGATCCCTTTGTTATGAAGAATTGCCTCCCCCCATGGATCATCAGCTGTCAAAGAGGCAGCTTGATTAATGACACATTTTGGGAATTCTGATTAAGATAATCATCTAGTCAGGCTATAATGTATAACACCAGAGCTACTCGAATCCATATCATAGGCAGTCACCTTCATTCATTGTGCCACTATTCAAGTATTTTATAAACTAGTTGCCTCTCCCATGCTGATGAAATGAGTGACAACTCCATATTTCAAACATCATTTTAAAAAATGATATTTTAACATCTTATTTTCTGTGGAACAATTTAATACAGGAATCAACACATTTCTTGAATCTAAGCTCTAAATGTGCACATAGATAATACATCTTTTGATGCAGCAGTTCAGAGGGTTTGCAGCAGTGGAGTTTGGTCTGAACTGGTAAAATGTGACATCAAACCTGCATTTCACATTTTGCCAGACTTTGAAATAACATGCTTTTTTAATGGTCTTTTTAAAAATGTTGATCAGGCCCTTCTAATAGGCTGTTTGGTGTCAAAATGTTGATCAGGCCCTTCTAATAGGCTGTTTGGTGTCATGTGTTTTGTTTGAAAAGTTCAGTACTTTTTGGAATGATCCCTTAAGCTTAGTTCTGGGGAAAAGGGGGTCATTCATTATCTGGATGATTCCTTGTTCAAAGGTGAGCCAGGAACATTGCAATGTGCCTTCTTGCCAAGGGAGTTTTATTCATTGACATAAGAATTGAGTGTGCCTTAGTCCATGAAAAAAATGGAAGGATCCAGTCAATGTTTGATTTTTTGGGGTACTGAGATTGTCACGATGGAACAACACTGTAGTCTCTCCAAGGAGAAGCCTTGTGATTTGAGGAAGAAGGATTCCGGATTTGTAGTGTGTAGCACGGCTACACTTACGGAATTTCAGGAGCTCATTGGCCATTTAAATTTCATGTGCAGAGATGTGGCACTTTTTAAATGCATCTCTGTGATACTATATGTAGAATACATAAACCTCATCATACAGTTAGGATTATTCAAGGAGTTAGGGAGGACTTGAGCATCTGGCAGGAATTTCTTGCTCACTTTAATGAGATTTCTTTTTGGAGTGATGAACTGAGGATTTAGGATGCCTTAAAGATATCTTTGGATGCAGTAGGTTCCATTGTTTTGAGGAAGGGTGTTTCTGTGGTAATTGGTGTGCCCTGGCATGATCTGAGGAGTGGGTTGAAAAAGTTTTTTTTGTGTGTATCTCCAATTATAGTGGCTGCTCAAATTTGGTCCATGGAATTGGCTACCTCTTCTATCCTTAACAATGAGCTTCTTCATTATAATATTCTTTTCATGGTGCTCCATGTGGGCTATACAATAGGATTGTTGATGTTCTCCCCTGCCAACAGATGGAATGCTTCAGACAACTGGGTCTGGATGCAGAAGTGTGTCCAGATCCAAAGTTAGCAGACATGTGGAGATTTGGAGGTGTGAAGTCATCAGGGCTATTAGCCTTTTCTTAGCTCCTAGTACTAGGTGAAGCTATAAGAAGCCAGTTTGGGCAAGCCCCTTTTCACACATTCTGTAATTCTGCGTCCATCTATTGACTAGAAGTTTAACTTTCCAGTTCATTCAAGATAAGTTAGCAGTACTGGCCTTTCCTTCCAGGGCTCAGAACAACACAAGTGACCTGAGTATACACAAGTTGCAGGAAAGCTGGTTTCAGGAAAGGGGCAGAGTGTCTGATTGGCATCAACCATTATCCCCTAAAGTCCTTAAGGAGATTCAAAATGCCTATTATTTCAAGGAGCCTTCACCATCCACAAGTAAACACCCAACTTTGTTTCCTTCACCTCCCTTTTCATTCCTACTCCCCCCCCCAAAAAAAAAAGGTACAGCTAATCACTCACTGCTTTTGGAGTTAAGACGTAATTTATAACCTTTTCTAGTAGCCATCTCCTAATCATGATTTAGCAATTAATCTCCAGGTTATTAATTACTCTCATTGCATCTAACCTTAATTAAAGTGTGTTCTATGAGGGTGTATGGAGGAAAGAACTTTCAGAGGAATAAGCTAGAGAAGAATTTCAATGAAGCTAGATGAAGCAGTTATTTGGATGAATGGATGGCATGATTTTTATTGAGAGTCTCTGCCAGGATCTTGCTATATTGCATAAAGAATCATACAATAGTGGTGAGGTGTCTTTTACCAGATTTGGATGGAATGCTGGCTATGTCCATAGAGCAATCATATACAGTGCTTTCTACTGAGAAAAAAGTCCTATGGAGTTTTGTAAAACCCATTTGCAGGTACAAGATTTAATTATGGTCATCCATACTCTGATCTTGAGTAAGGATTAAATATTTTACGATTGTAATGTGGATATGCTAAAGGCATCAGGTCATGTCTGATCTTGGAATCTAAGCATAGTCTGTCCATATTAGTATTGAATGGGAGAACACCAATGAATGCCAGGTGCTGTAAGAGAAAGAGGAAATGGCAAAAACTAGTTCTGAGTATTGCTTAACTAAGAAAAGCCCATGGAATTCATGGGGTCACCAGAAGCTGACAAGTGACTTGTAGGCACATACATACACAATGTGTTCTGTGTGGTTCTGTCTATGAATGTAAATATTCCTAGCCTAAAATCATGACTGTAACCCAGCTTTCAAGAGCCCCCTGTCCTCTAGATATGTTGGAATAAACCTCCACCATCTGAAGCCATACAATGACATTCTCTTTGGGCATGCTCGGGTCTGTAGTCCAACCTGTCTGATAGGCATAAGTTTGAGGGAGCTGCTCCAACCACTATGCTACAGCTAGCACAGTCACATGAAATTAAAGCACTTATTTTTCCATTTTCCTTCCAGATATATGCTGCCTTTCTTCTGATATGGGGCAGCAATATACTAAAACAGACACACGGCTGACAATATGTTTCTGGGCCTATTTTAAAGTAGAGACTTAGCAAATTCCCACCCACCCACAGTTCACATTGTGAAATGAACTTACAGTACTTGATCTGGGTCCTCTGAATATGCATATTGGAACACATTATTTGCATATCACACCTCTCCAAAATGTGCAATGCAGTTTTTGGCTCAGAAAACATACCCAAATCTGTATGGGGAAAAATGTATATTTTAAATTCATCGCTGCATTGATACCCTTGCCCAAACTCAAAGTGTTTTACAAAATAATCAATGTGGGTATATAATATGTGTGTAGATGGTGTGGTAAACATTTTTTTTAAATGTCCATGTGTAGACTCCTAGCCATGGGTTGTTTAATTGAATCTATCCATCTGGAATGCGGTCTTCCTCTTTTCCAACTCACTTCTACTTTGATAAGCATTATTGTCTTTTCTACTGTCTTCTCATGATATGGCCAAAGTATGGAGCCAGTGTGGCGTAGTGATTTGAGTGTTGGACAATTACTCTGGAGACCAGAGTTTGATTCCCAGCTTGGTCATGGAAACCCACCGGGTGACCTTGGGCAAGGAAGGCCAGGGCAAACCTCCTCTGAACAAATCTTGCCAAGTAAACCCCATGATAGGTTCCCCTTAGGTCACCATAAGTTAGGAACGACCTGAAGGCACACAACACACACACACACACACATGCAACAATCTCAGTTTAGTCATCTTGGCTTCAAGGGAGAGTTTAGATTTTCTTCACTCATGTTACTTCTAGAGCCCAGACTGGTCATGCTTGCCTTTCTTGTCCATCTCCTGGGCACAGAAAATCCCTGACTGATGTGAATCTTTGCATAAAATATGCATGTTTGGAGGGGGAGGCTTCACTGAAAACAGCATTTTCCTGTGCAGAAAAAGGCATTCCCTGCACACACAAAAAATTGTAAATGTTATACAGAGCAATTCCTAAACTGCAAACAGTCTTCAAAGACTGTGATATTTTCAAATACCTTCTGGCAGTGGGAAGAAAATTTCTGAAACTACTTGTTGCTTTCTTTGAGAATTAATTTAGTGAAGAATTATATCCCTAGCCCTGATTTAACATGGAAAGTATATTTTTAGATGTTTCTTGAATTCAGTGATAAAGAGTGCTTCAGCACAAGATTACTTGCCCCTCTTGAGAATGAAAAAGACTAGTGGTTATTTGTTTTTGTTTTAATTGTCAAGGCTGTGACACTCTTTTCTATCACTCTGCCACCACAGCCAGTATAATGTCTGAATCTAAAACAACATTACCACAGCAAATGAAGGAGTGCATAAGACTTTGGAGATGATCGCATGAAAAAATACTATCGATATAGATGTGGGATTGAAAACTCAAAACTGAGTGTTATCACATGCACCACCAGCTGGGCAAGTGTAACCCGGATGCAGCCTAGACCTCAGCCTCACTTATCCCACAGCTTTTCAAAATCCGAGCTTGCTGTTGTTCAAATTCAGCTGGATAACTGTGAATTAAATATCATCTTTAGTTTTGATACTTTTGAAGGGTTTTTTGTAGGAATTGTCACTATGGTATTCAAGTAGCACATTCAGGTATGCGGATATATGTACAAGAAAGGTTATAGACTCAGCATTCAAGGAGGAGGGAAGCAAAACGTTTGCCATTATGTGTTTCTTGAAAATGAGAATCTACGCAGCACAGTCCAGATGTGCCAGATGCTTTGTTTTCATATAACAACCAGAGATAGAGTATGTATTCATTAGAATATTACAATGAAAGACACAATGAAAGACTGAAGTTATAAACTCTTAGAGCTCATTCCCACTTGCATTTAAACAGGTTTGCGAGTCGCAGTGACACTGGATCATTGAATTGACTCAGGCTGATGAGTAGTTCCCACTATGGAAGCGAATTATTTCATTATTCCATGCACTTGTGTCTTTTTTGACACAATGGTTGTTCCCATTAGATTTGTGCCACTACAAAATGAATGCTCAGTATTAATTCCAATTGATCCAACCCATCTTTTTTTAAAAAATGTCAATCATATGATGCATCATCAGTGATGCAAGGAAGGAGAGAGAAGGGGGAAGGGAAGGCTGGGAGGACTAGGCACCTCCCCAAACTGGAGGACCATCCAGGTGTGTGTGTGTGTGTGTGTGTGTGTGTGTGTATGTATATATATATTCAGGACATCCCCAAATAGATCAAAGCCCCAAACACTGCTAGGAATGTTTATGCATGCCTGTTTGTCCTGCTCAAAATGGAGGACATTTCCAAACCAAAGCCCAAAGTTCTCCTAGGAATATCAGTGCATAGTTATTAACCCTGCTCAAAATGGAGGACCATCCATATATATGGAGGATGTTCCCAAATCAAAGCCCAAAGCTCTCTTGGAAAGGTCAATGCATGGGTCCTAATTGGAGAACTTTCCAGGGGGAAAAAATAATAAATGGAGGATATTTCCAAATCAAAACGCCCAAAATCACTCCTAGGAATGTTGGTGCAGATCTTCTCTAAGGTGATGCTCAGAATGTAGGACATCCAGGGAAGTATGTAAGACATGACCAAAATAATAGCTGAAAGCAATCATATAGAAATGCATTCTTCTTTTTGCTGCTGAAGATGGATGGAGGCTTTTTACAATTCCTTCTGGACAAGAGGAGGTTGAAATGGAGGACAGGTCCTGGACAAGGAGGCCATCAGGTCTCCCTGGACCTCTCCACAGAGCTGGGGGGTCTCTGTGTCTGTCCTCTGTACCTCCTTGCTTGGGGTGTGGGGTAGTGTTGTTTGAGAGTAATCACTGGAGCTGGGCTGGCAAAGAGGGATGAAGGGGGGTGGAAGTGTAAGGGGGTTGTGTGTGTATGGTCTTTTGCCAGGGGGAGGGCCATCCCAGGAAGCCTTCCAATGGGTGTTTGGAGGGGGAAAGGCCCTTCCATCTCTCTCCCTCCCTCCTAAAACACCACAGGATCTGGAGAGAGAGAGACAGAATTACGAGTGATCACAAAATCTGTCAATAATTTTAAAAAATGTGCTAAATCTCCCTCCCCAAGGAAAGCACCGAGGCAGTGCTCTGAGGGTGGTGGTGGTAGATTTTCCCAAAACATGGGGTGGGATGTGTTACATCCCTCTGCCAATCCTCTGACATAGTTCCTCCCCTCCAGTGTGATGCGATTGAGGTCTGAATAGTCATTCGCATTTGTTGAACATGCTTGAACATGCTTGTAAATGGATTCTTTTCAAAAGAACCACCAAAAGATCAGTCTTCAAAAAGAGCAGTTCTTTTGCATTTGCCTCACTTTGCCTTGACTCTCATGATTCCAACTGCTTGCAGTAGTGTCTGAAATCACTTCCAGTGTGAATGAGGCACATATAAACCTATCCGCAAATCGATTTTAATCATAGTGGGAATGAGCCCCTATATTAGAAATCTAGTCCTAGGCCTGAGCTGCCTGGCTGTGGTGGATAGCTGGAACTGGAAAGTGATGTTGTATTTAAGTAGCAATCTATATGTTTTTCATGTATTCCAAGGCCAGACCCTGACATTTCTTCTTAAAAGCTTCTCAAGCAACAGGGAAGGAAACAATTATAATTGGCCACTTCAGCTCTTTTCCTTTCTCCTCTTTGGAGTAGACAAACAAGGATAGATACATCAAAACTCTGACCTTCATTCCCTCCCCCATCTCCAGTCATTCCAAATGCATAAAAGAAGCAAGCACTCTATGCATGCCTTGGTAGTGCAGAAGGCACTCATAGGCAATAGTCCCACCACACCTGGGATAGCTCCACCTCCCATCTTTCATGCCAAGAATGGAGGTCTGAACAGAATATTCTTGGGATTCCAGTAGAGGACAGAAGGGGGAAAATAGATTAAATTAAGATGAATATCGCCCCTGTGTACCCCCTCAAAAAAAACAAAACAAAAACAAAAACAAAAAACATCTGGAGAGGATTTTCTCAAATTTTGCATTTTTTTAATAGTCTCTAGGCTCCATGTGAGAAAAAAATCCAGTATCCTAGTATTCATGTGTAAAGTCTCCTATTGACATTTCTATGCTGAATATGGAAGGCTTGAGGGCAAAGTTAATTCAAAAACATGACATCATGGAGAGATCCAGGATCATGATGTACTTCTTCAGCTTTTTGTGCTTTACACAAAATAAAGGCCTGCACAGAGCTCCATTGATTCACATGTTATAGGCCACTTCTTTCAAGTGCAAGTTGAAATCTGGTACCCATTTATTTTAAGTACACTGCATGATACATTAGCCCATGTTATGAGACTTCAGAGATGCTCCTGTCTATTTATTCTTTGCCTCAGTTATTAAATGCATAGGAACCATGTTAATTATTACATATGGAAATCCTAGGTTCACCCTTCAAAACAAGGTGATAAAATGCTTTGTAACATCTACAACATTAACATGTTTATTTCTTGAGTGAAGATGTTTATTCGTTGGAATGTTTATTTATTTATATGTGTGTGTTGTTCTTGCTTCAGTAGTTTCATCCATGACCTTTTACGGTAACTTTCTAGGTGGGAGACAATTAAACTTCAGAAGCAGAGCTAACTTTTCCAGCATGTTTAATTTTAATGAGAAGGTCTATTCCTTTCCATGTCCTTGTAAAAAATTCTTTTAAATTGCTGGACTTAAAAATGCATTTAGCCAATCTTATAGGTATTCAAATCAAGGAAGAGTTGAAGGGCAGAATGGTGGAGAATTGAATGGAAACAGGACAGTGGAGGAAGATGCAAGGAATTAGGGCAGCTTGATAGGCAGGGAAGCAATTACAACTCTGCAAGTCAGAGATAAGGAGACAATGCTACAGAGGACACTAAAATATGACAGATGAAGAATGAACAGATCTACTTTATATGGAGAACAACAGAGAAAGAAGATATGGTGGAACAGGATGAGATTAATATCTGCTGATTCAGATGAATGTGTCGGCATCCAAATGGTAAGACATGAGAGAGAAAAAATATTAAAATATTTGGAATAGACATTAAGGAGAATGATTACCTAAAGCATTATTTTTCCTTCAGTGGCTGTTGCTGGTTCCCATGTCAGTGGATCAGCGAATCCATTCTGGGTTCTAGTCTGAACTTTAAAGTTGCTATCAGGCAAGGCTCCTGAATGGTGGATTGCTCTTTCCAAGATTGGATGACCAGCCCAATGGTAGAGATGCAGCTAACTAACATTGATATTTCCAAAGTACAGTTTGAAGTTGGAAATCTCTACTGGACCATGGCTGCATCTACACTACAGAATTAATCCAATATGGCAACATTGCCAAGGCTCCATCCTATAGAATCCTAGGATTTGTACTTTTTCATGGCACCGGGGCTCTCTGAGATGTCTCAAAATGTCTCAAAAAACTACAGATACCAGAATTCCATGGAAGTGAGTCATTGTAGTTAAAGCAGCGTGAAACTGGATTATTTTATACAGTGCAGATGCTTATTTTATCTTTATTTCATAAAGTTTGTTTTGCTTTAAAATTTGAAGAGAGACACCTCCATATCATTAAGCATGAAAGATGTGATGTAGGAAAGTCATTGTAAGGATTAGACATGTAATTCATCACTTTTTTTTTTACAAAGGAAACAATAAGTAATGTTAGCATTTTCTTTCCAATTGCAACAAAGGGGGCTTATGCACAATTTTCACATGATTATTTTGTACGACAAATAACATGTGCTGCACATGAAACAGCCTTTTTAGTGTACAGAATATAGTTCTGAACAGAAATGTTTTATTTTGCATAGAAAAGTCTGTTTCGTGCAGAGAACTACATGCAAATTTTGAATGGAATATGTTTGGAACAGTATAAATTCTCATCAGTCCAGGAATCTTCTCACCTGCATTTCTTGACACTCAAAAAAAACCCCACCAACAACTTTTTCTACTTTTTCAGAAAACCCTTTTTGTGCAAAGGAAAATTTCCTCTAAAGTTTTAAAATGTGATGAAATTGCAAAATAGTTGACTTTTTTTTAAAGTGGCGAATCCTAATGTTTTGAGACTACTTGTGTCATCTGATACAAGAATAGTGCTTAGTATTGTTTGTCCTTCTAGTATTGGGTTACTACATTTTCTTTCGTTCTTAATAAATCTATCTTCGGGGAGCTTTCTGCTTGTTTTGGTATGTACTTCTCCAATTTATGAACGTTTGTCAATCTAAACATTTTTATTTATTTTCAGAATTGATTAAAATGTATTTGTGCATATTTTGAAAGTGTGCAGATTTCAGTTTTGTACATTGATTTGCACATAATACCCTTTAAAAAGTGGATCTTTCCAATTTCCTGAAGATGATGGGAAATGTGCATCCCACTCCCACACAAAGGGTTGGGATGGGATGCATAGTTTGCCAACATACACAGGGAGACAAGATTTAAAAGATGGAAGTTTTGGGGTTTTTGGCCAGAGCCAATTTATGGTCTGCTGCCCCCAGCTTCTTCACTTCATTTTTGCATTCGAGGAGAGCAGACAGCAGTTATTAGGCTGGGGCAAAGTGTTCTATTTTTCATGTTTCCCAACTTTAAGGGGGGGAAGGAAATTGGGTTTTGGCTTACTTACCCATCCTTTAGCCGTCTCTAATATTTTCCTGGTTTATGGGGGGGGGGGGTTGCAGCGTGGTTTAGTGCCAGGGCTTCATTTACATCTCATTGGCCTGGCCTTTCTTTTAGTCTGCTTTTTCATTCGGCATCTTCTGGTTGGGAGGTTTTTGCATGCCTCCCCCCTTTTCCTTGTTTTGGTCCACTTGTTACTGGCCTCTCCTTCCCTTTTTTAGGTCCATTTTGATTATTATGGGCCCAGCAACCATTTTAGGCACCTTTTGATTATAGACCTGGCAGTCATTTTAGGCCATTTTTTTTATTACAGGTCTGGCAGTTTTTCAGGCCTCGTGGCCATTTTGCTCATAGGCCCAGTGGCTATTTTATATTCCTGCACTTCCAGCCTTGTTTAGAATGGCCTGTGGCTTTTTGGTGGGCCTTATAAACATAAGAGGGCCCCAGGTCTGCAATAGCAAGTTGACGTCACCGCTTTTAGAGCTAATGTCCATGCTAAGCTGGGTCAGGCCGGATGGTTTTTATTATTATTTATTATTATTATAGTTTATTTCTAAAATGCTGTAAATGTACACAGCGCTGAACATACAAATGATCAAATCAACAAAAACAAAACCTGCCAATGGCGTACAATCTAAAAAATACGAATGAAACATTAGGTAACAATATAAAATAAAACTGGTCAAAATAAGCAAGCAACAATTCCACCAATAAATACAAATGCTTTTTTTTTTGTTTTTTATTTGCCTGCCAGGGGCCAGTTGTCACAGTATCAGTGACAATCTGTGCTAGTCTGTTCATTATTAAATCACTTCGTGATTTTGCTTCTTGTTGTCACCACACTGTGCTTTCTGAGTTATTCCCAGTATCTCACAGACATTTGCAGCTAATTCACTGGCCTAATTATGGCAATTTTACTCTTAGTGTTGTCATCCTTAGTGTTTTATTGTGGTTATTAATTAGCTGTTTTACTCACATTTTGCATTCCCTGTCAACTTGTTCAGCTTGATTATCCCGCCTAGCAAAGGAAAAGGGGGTGAAAAGGACAAATGTCCATCCCAAAAGGTTCCAAAACATCCCTTAGTGTAGCGATGATTACAAGGCTGAAATTACAAGGGGTTTGTGGCACAACTATTGATGTCTGCATCAGAAAAGTGCTTGAAGCCTTGACTAGGGAGATGGATAGAGGAGTGGATGCTTGGATTCCGCTTTCTCCAGCTATATTAAAAGGTTTACGGCAAGTATATCTGATATTTACATATCACCATATGGGGCTCTACTATTCCATGTCACCTCCTTGATGACATTATTTAGGGCGTTAAGAATAAGTGAATTTGTTTTGCCCTCCAAACGAGACACATCTCAAAAGGCTTTATATTTTTTCGATCTCTAGGTTACACACAGTCTGTTTCGGTGTTAATTTCATTTTCCAAAACTGACCAACAAGACATTAGAATTAGCTGTGGACCCTCACATCTACCCAGCTCGAGCATTCCTTGACCACATACATCTTTTTTCAGAGAAGACATTGAGTACTCATGTATGGCCCAGCATGATCTAATGGGCAGCCTACCAAGCCAAGTTGAGGCACTTTGGATCCCATCTTGAATTGAGTGGTGTTGCTCAGTTTGAATGGCTCAACAAGCATGGGCCGTGTTGCACAGCCTTCTTCCATTGTTATTTAAGGAGTTCCATGGGCCTCCTCCTCAAGTTGTGGTTATATATTTAGGGCAATCGTTCCCAACGTTTCTAATGCCAAGATCTTCTTGTGGCCAGAAGCCCTGTTCCTTCTTCTGACTGGTGCCTCCCTGATTGGTTGGGATGCCGGGAAGGGATGGGACTTCCAACTGCAGCTCTGCCATGCAGGGATGAAGCCCTGTGAGATTGAGGCAGTGGTGGCAGGCCAGAGGAGGCCTGGCTGCCCTGGAAAAGGAAAAGGAGGAGGAGGTAGCCTAGATGAGGAAGAGGAGGAGAGGTGAGCCGAACCGAGCGATCCCTGTGAAAGGGTCATTCAACCCCCAAAGTGGTTGCAACCCACAGGTTGGGAACCACTTATTTAGGGGTAACAATCTGGGTCTGCTAAAAGGGAATGCAAGCAAAGCAAGATTTTACAGTGATCAAGTAGCAGCGGCCCCAGGTTGAGCTGGTGTGGTTGGCAATGCTACCATGTCAGGTATGGAGGGGCGAGAATGACCCTCGTTGCTTGAATAAGCCAATTTTCAGATTCACCATGCTTTGGAAAGCGGGGTTGGTCATTTATTACCACATCCACAAATCATGTTTCAAAGCCCAAGCTTTATCAAGTGGATGGAGTTCACCTGTCTGAATTAAGCAATTCTATTTTATTAACAGACCTACAACAGGGCATTAAGGGTGTTTTGAATGCTTTAGTGGGAGGCAGGGGCTAAGTAGTTGCTTACCCCATATCTTTGGCATGATTTGAAAGAAATTTGGATTTCATTGAGTGTCTAGAACACCGTTTGGGTGGAAGGGAGGTCTGCGGAACCACTTCTTTGGGCCTTGGACCTGGGATGTAGTGATAGAGACACCCCTTAGGACTGCATGAAAGATAAACTCCTCTCTTTAATTCTTGGGCATTGGGAAATCTTCCTGATGTGGGCTGACTAATGGATAACCCATCTTTTGGGTTACTGTTTGGGATCAGGTGCTATTGCCCAAGTTAGGCTGCAGAAGTAGTCTCGGAGATAGACCACCAGCTGCAGATGCTCCCATCCTTGTTTATTTCCCCACCTGGTTTGCAGTTCCATTATAAATTAATAAGTAGGTTAAGTTAATAAATGGCCCAGTTTGAACCCACTTTCAGTTGTCTTGTCTCATTATTCCTGCAGTGAGTGGACAATTGTAAGATGGAAGTTTCTTTTGTTAATGGGTTCAGGAAGAACATGAATTGGATGGTTTCTTAAAATAGGTTGGTTAATATTTCTTTCCCATCCTTAAGAAATTTATTTTCCACCCTTAAGTATAGCCTTCAATATTAAGGAGTTGTTTCTCCTACAGCACATTCATCACTGCAACACTATATGTACTTTCATATCAGAAACTCTTCTAGAAACTAAAACATCTAACTGTCCACTTTATTTCCCTCTATGGCAAACCACCAAGCTTTTAAGCTGCATCTAGCAGTATCATCTCTTCCAAACTCATAGATTACAGCCCCCCCCCCAAAAAAAAAGTATTCCAGTGTGGGCCTTAAACAGGTACTGAGCCAAGATACAATGCAAAGTATCAGACTGACCTGAAAGCTAGTCTGATCTTCTAAGTTGCATTAAGCATTTGCAGATACAGAGTTATTTAGTCCAGCAGTTCAGATTCTAGAAAAAAGGGATGCTTTGTGGCATGACCTTTGTTATTGTTAATTTCTCTCATGTTGACTTAAATTTATGGAGTCACTTATCATCCTCAACAATACATAGAAATAGGAAATATGATGACATGGGCCATCCTAACTTCCGTGTTCAGTGATATATCTAGAAACTTCAGAATCTTATCTAGTTCTCTCGTAGCTGGCCTTCCAAGTATTGGTCTTCTGATTTCTTCATTGCAGTGTACATTCTGATTAAATATTGAACCAAGGTTTGGAAAATGTCGAACTGTTTCAATGTCTTAATCTTCTGTAAATATCTGTGGCCATTTTTTTTTATTTCTTAATGTTCAGCAGTAAACTTCCCATTGCACTTTCTTCCTTGTCTTTCTTCAGCAAACATTCCAAGCCTTTACTATTTTCTGCAAGTAATATTGTGTAATCAGCATATCTTAAAATGCTGCTGTTCTTTCTTCCACTTTTATCACCTCCTTCATCTGAGTCTAATCCTGCTTTATGGAGGATATGTTCAGCATACAAGCTAAATAGATTGGGTGATAAGATGATTACCCATCAGGTCAATCAAACACAGCTTTACATCCCTTTCATAAAGAGTGATGCAGTTTTTCATGATCTACGCAATCAAACTCTTTGATATAATCTGTAAAGCACAGGCTAATTTTCTCTTGAAATTCTTTGGTGCACTCTATTATCCTTGATAATGACCTTCAAGGAAAGCTCTAATAGCTACCCTTTAAAACCCCAGGTCTTGCAGGTGTTGGTGGGTCAAGTAGGTCTTTCCAGGGACTGGGCAATAGGCTGACAGCAAGGCATCAGGAGAAAGAATCTCAGCCTTGAAATATGAGGGAAATGGATTAGTAGTGATATATTCAATTAATGGAATCACTCAGAAAAGAAAACAATCTTCTGTCATCCCATCCTTATCTATATGTGCATCTTCTGGATACTGTATTTAACTCATTTATTCCCAGTAATAATTTAAAGTGCACCAAAGGACTGCATTCAATTTTCTGGGCCAAATACATTAAGTGCTAAGACTCAAGGGGGTCCTTTTTCCCTTCTCTGAAAGAAAAACAAAATTAATGCCAACATTTCCACACTCCTTTAGGTGTTAATAACACCACTGGCAGCAAAGAGAACAAATAACCATTAAGATAGCTCTTGGCAGGTACATGGAAGAGAGCTAGTGATAAACTATTTCACTTTAAAAGACCTTTGTTAGTAAAAGTTGTAGAGACTGACCCAGAAACCAATTAAATCCAACTACTTTGGTTTCATCTGAATTAATGTTAGTTTTGCCAAAGACAGCCTAGTGAAATTTATGCATAGCTCAGTTTCGTTGAAAAGCAGCAATGGGAATCATGAGTATAATGTTGCATTGTTTCAATGAATAAGTCATGACGAACTATGGCTTGAAAGGAAATCAGTTAATATGAGTATACTTAAAGGTAAATGTGCTTAAGTTCTGTATATTATACATCTTGAAGGCCAAGATGGTATGCAACCAAATATGATTTTATTGGTTTTTGAATAATACCCAAGACAACTTTTACTTAGGAATGCAGGGGGAAAATCATATTAACCAGATTTTTTTTAAAAATGTACCCCGTTATTGTCTGAAAATATATTAAAGTGAGTGTACATATATCTCACATTGCTGGAAAGATACTGCAAGTATCAGGGTTTCTTTCATTCCTTCCCCACAATTATATACAAATAAATGCATACAACTAAATATGCATAGAACTGGGGTAAAACCCACAAACATGCTTGCATCAAAACTGGGAAATCTTAAGAAAATGCATACAAATTGTATGTATTATGGGTGGTGGGGGGGGAGAGGATCCCCTGTTTATATTCATTAGGAATTGGTCACGCTCCTCAAACTTTAGCTAAGTTTTCCGGGGTCTCCTGTCCTAGGTTGTTGGGAGTTTTATAGGATCTACTGGCCTGCTTGTGGTGCTCTCGAAGTGTGGGAGGCTTTCCTTGGCACTTTCAGTGGCACAATTTAAGCCCAATTGGCTGCTGCCTTATCCAGCTGTCCCCGCACACCTGATTGTCATTGCCCCATTCCACTGTAGCCATGCTCCTCTAGCCTTTTCTGGACTTGGCAGCATCATTTTGGGACACCCGGGTTGCCAAGGCTGCCTTGGCTCACTGTCTGGCTAGGATTTGTGTCAGGGAGTCTGGGAGCAGTGGCAGTATGGGGTGAGTGGGGGTGTGAAGATCCTGGCCTGCCCGGGCTTTGAGTGCCCAATTGCCTTTCTCCTTCCTTGGCCCGTTCTGAGAGTGGTTGTGTGCTTTTTCAAAACTACTCTAAGACCGGAGTCTGTTTGGTGACTTATGCTGGGATAACTCTCCCAGTTCTGTCAACATTAGTATTCTTTTTCATACTGTGCAAGGAAGTATCAAGTACCTTCTTGCACAATGCTTTTTCCCAAACTATGCAATACTAATAATAATAATTATTATTATTATTTGTATACCGCCCTCTGGCAAACCAATCCGGGCGGTTAACAACAGTAAAATATAAAATATGACAATTAAAAACACTTTATCCCTCCCCCCCCTTAAGACAGTATTAAATAGTATAACATATTAAAAATACAATATCAAGGATAAAAACAGCAATTAAAACTAAAAACCCTGATATCCCTCTGTTGATCCTCAACCATCTCTAAGATGGGGCCACGGGAGGAATC
Organism: Sceloporus undulatus; assembly: GCF_019175285.1. Lineage (NCBI taxonomy): Eukaryota > Metazoa > Chordata > Lepidosauria > Squamata > Phrynosomatidae > Sceloporus > Sceloporus undulatus. The sequence goes on from NC_056526.1 coordinate 114,691,834, forward strand.
AGGGAATCAGGGAACCTGGGAACCTGGGCCGGGATGGTTAATCTGGAAAGGCCTGCCGGAAGAGATCCGTCTTGACCGCTTTTTTAAAGCTGTCTAATGATGTTATCTGACGGATCTCATCCGGCAGGTCGTTCCAGAGTTTGGGGGCGACAGCAGAGAATGCCCTCTGGGAGGTTGCCGCAAGCCTAGATTTTAGAGGCTGCAGTAAGTTCCTCCCAGAGGACCGGAGAGCGCGGGGAGGATTGTATGGGAGGAGGCGGTCTCTAAGATAGTTTGGACCCAAGCCATTTAGGGCTTTAAAGGTGATAACCAACACCTTGTACTGGGCCCGGAAGCTGATAGGCAGCCAGTGGAGGGACCTCAAAACCGGAGTAATGTGGTCCCTCCTAGATGTACCTGACACAAGCCTGGCTGCCATGTTTTGAACCAGCTGTAATTTCCGAGTCAAGCACAGGGGTAGCCCCATGTAGAGTACATTACAGAAATCAAGGCGTGAGGTTACCAGTGCGTGCACAACCGTCTCGAGATCCCTTACTTCCAGAAAAGGGCGCAGCTGGCGTATCAGCCGAAGCTGATAACAGGCACTCCTGACCGTCGCATTTACCTGATTTGTCATCAGGAGCGACGAGTCAAGAAGCACCCCCAGACTGCGAACAGACTGGGAGACTCCTAGGCACAGCTCCCCCTTTCCTGAATAGTACTACCTCTGCTTGCCCTGGGGAGGGGAGCACACTAGGGCTACAACCACACTACAGAATTGAAGTCATTTGACACCAGTTTAACTTCCATGGCTCAATGCTTTGGAATTCTAGAATTTGTAGTTTGGTGGAGCACTAGTGCTCTCTGACAGGGAAGGCTAAATATCCCACAAAACTACAAGATTTTGTAGAATGCCAGAGCATTGTGCTATGTCCGTTAAAATGGTGTCAAACTGCTTAATTTCTGCAGTGTGCGTGCACCATTAGGAGGGTTCATTCATACTGCCACATGACTTCTAGCAGTCATCTTAAGCCCTTCAACAGCTATCAACTTAAATATATCACTGTAAACATGTATTGAAAATCAGCACTGTCTTATAGCAAGAGAAAGCATATTCTCAAATCCTTGATGAGAAGCAACATGTCAGTATGCCAAAATGCCTGTCAAAATATTTGTTAAGATCCACAGAGTTTATCATCATTGAATAAGAATGAAAAGTCCAAGGCTTCCCTGCCCCATTATTTTTTGGTGTTGTTTTGTTCTGTTCAACAAAATAAAATGGTTTTGTACAGAAAAAATGCACAAATTTATACCAGAGAATCATTATTTAAAAATAATGCAACAACAACAACAATAATAATAATAATAATAATAATAAACCAAACCACCGAAAACTGTGCAAATGTTCTCACAATCTCACCTCATGGGAATAAAACATTAGAAATATTTTGTCCCTTTATGTGACAATGAAATAAGTGAAGATTTATATTCCTACTTTGTTTCCTAGTGTTTGGAGTAAAAGCTCATCTACAATCTCCTGGGCAATATTTCAACTGACATTGAAAGTCAATAGTACCTGTGGAAAGTGAGGTTGTGATTCACAAACCACTTACATTGACATATTTGGCACTGAAAAACAGCTAAGCTTTGTTAAACCATTGGATCTGAGCCAGTTTATGTGCAGCTACATCACATAAGCTGTTTGTGGATAGCATTATATTCTTGGTGGCCTTCTATTTTAGTCCCATATTTTAATAATTGCACTGTCTGTTGCTGTTAACCTTCCAAATAAAAAAGAGAAAGTACCCAAACACTGAATCAGGTATATCTAGAATTTGTGAAGTGAGATTAAATATATTCCCTAGAATAAATGAAAATGGAATTTTAAGTGTCATACTTTACACTGGTATTTCAAATTACATTGGCATTTTCCACAGGGAACAATTAAACTCTGATTAATACTTGCACATCCTTGAAACATGGATGTCCATACAAGGAAAAGTACTCTCAACTGATGCGTGTATCATACATTCTTTTTGTGTTTCCTATGGCACAATGTGATGTTTGGAGTGTTTGAAATGTAAAGCAACTTCAAGGGATGGGTGAAAAAGGAAGATCAGGCTGTTGAGGCTGTGACATTTGGGGGAATGTTCTGAAATCAAATTTCTCCCTACACTTTGACATCATGATCTTAAATGGGTTTTGGGAAATCCCAGCATGACTGTTGTATTTTTGACTGTCTTCTTTAGAAATAATTGTGAGGGAAATTGGGTTTCCTTTCCTTTTCAGAATGCAAGACCTCTGTTATCATCTCAAGAAGCAAATAAACAAACAAAGAAACAACTGTATTTACTATCCCTTTGGTAGCCCTATTCAGTTGTTGGCCTACTTACATATAGGGCTAAATGGATAATAGGGACATGTATACACACACAATTCCTGCCCACTAAATGTCCCCACATTACTGCAACATCCTTGACCTTTGTTGTTTGTTGTGGCACCACAGCTCTCTCACAAGACAACAGAGCCCAGACAGTTCAACTGGAGCCCTGCTAGCAACAATTATAGGTCTGTGTCCTTTTTTGTTCAGAACTCAGCTTCTATCTGTTCCTTCGTACCCTGTTCCTTCGTACCCTGAGCCATGCACATGTCAGCAGAGAAGAGGAGGCAGTGAAAGAGCATCTGTTTGAGTCCATGCAGCCAGACGTACAATGATGACCTCATCCTTGAGGTATTGTGGAAGATGAAGAGCTGTACAGATATTGTATGTCAATTGAGACATACACATACAGACAAGGGCAGGTGCTTCTCCTCTGCCCTCTCTGAGCAGCAGATGATGGGAGGAGGGGGGACAGGCACAGAAGGAAGAAAAGTTCTGCGGGAAGGGAAAAGGGAGATGGTGTGTTGTTCTGCCAAGGCGGACTTTTTTGATCTATCTCCTAATGCAGGATCTCAGCCTATATTTTCTTGTATTATCTAACTTGTCAGCATAGTACAGTAGCAGATCATTTTGGAAAGATTTGTAAAATACACTTTGAATAATACAAAGAATAGGCAGGAATCACACTTAGGTCCGAGACAGATGGGTGGGAAGTGGTGTGGCGGCTCCAATTGTAGAGTTTGGGAGCGCGCACCAACTGCATACTCCCAAACCCTAGTCTGTATGGATGCCGCCATATGGCGGCCTCCCATCCACATGAGGGCTGCCATGATGACGCAAATGTGGTGCCATGTCCATAATTGGGGTGCCATGCTTGTGTCATTGACATGCCACAGTGCGCTAATGGTGCAATGATGGTGGCTCCCGTGTGCCTGGTTTTTCAGGGTTCTTTTTGATGCAGAGGGAGCCCACATGGTTTGGCTGCTGCAGGCTCCCTCGGGAGCTAAAACGGAAGGCTCCAGCCCACCCTTTGGGGGCAATCTGTCAAACCCCATAATCTCACACTTTGGTCTCTATGAGCACAGACTGAAGTCCACAACTCAGCAAAGGGCCTACTGATTGTCTCTGCATAGTTTGGGCCTTGCGCTTTATACTCTTTGCTGTTATTTCACTTTTAAATTCTGAAAAGAAAGTCATAAGGGACTTGAAATTCAGTATACATTTTGACTGTAGAGGAGATCAGATTCAGATGGAGAAGACATAGTGCAACAACTCATAATAACCCTTCTGCCACATTTTAAAGGTATTTTCAGTACTGAAAAATATCATTATAGCATATGATAGCAAAAATCAAACTTACTTTTCTTTTTTAACTAGACATTTGTAAGCAGATCTCTTAACCTAATGACACAAGACAAACTCAGTTGTGTATAATTGTTCTCATTTTATTTTTAAATAAAGCCTAAATATCTTGAGACTCATTTATCACATCATCTCTATTATTTATTAAAATTGCAAAAGCAGTTTCATCTCCTCTTTTACATGCTAGGCTGTTTCTGGCAGTGTCATGGGCTTCATAATGAGATTTAACTTTTAGACATTAAATATTTAGTCTATCTAGGGAGAGAAGAATGTGTATCAGTTAATCTTTGCAAAGTAGGACTTTTTAAAATACAACTGACAGAATCATGAATAGCGATTTAAGATGTGTAGATTGTAGCATTCATACCCAAAGGTATGTTGGAAAAGATTCCATGACTATACACATATGGAAAGTATAGTTAAATAATTTGCCCATGTTCATTTTCTGCAAGTTTTGAAATATTTTTTGTAAAAAATTAAAAGAATCTTTACAAATGTTCTGTTATGGAATACAATCAAAACAGTATGAACGACAGTAACATTGTATAGGAGCATTCAACTCTCCTTAGAAATTTCACCATCTTAGCTCACCATATTAGCTTCCCTTGAAATTCTACATATAGATGGATAAGAGATCAGTAAGTCAGCAAGGCATAGTGATTTACATGTTGGACTACAATTATAGATATCGAAGTTCAAATCCCCAGTCAGTCCTGGAAACCCACCCTTGATGGCTTTGGGCAAGTCACTCTCTCACAGCCTCAGAGGATGGCAATGGCAATCCCACTCTGAAGAAAAATGTCAAGAAAACCACAGCCTTAGAATCACCATAAGTCAGAAACAGCATGAAGGCACTCAACAGCAACAAACCACAAACTATGGCCCAGATTCACTGCGGCACACAGTGAATTAAAATAGTTCTTCTGAAGCTCCTTTTAAAGAGGAGGGGGAAGACTTGTGGTGGGGGGGGGGCAAGATGACCAGTCACTGAAGACAATAGTTAGTCTCAGCAATTGCCATTTGAGACTTGCAGAGTGGAGGAAACTCTGCAATTCCTCTCCCACTAAGGAGAAGAATCATCAGGGCTTCTAGAGGACCAATTTTGCTCCCATCAAATAGGTGGATTGTGGAGGTAATCCATGGATCTAAGGAGGACTCTGGTCAAAAGGCAGCCGAAACCTCATCATGGTTGGCCAGTGTGAAAAGCTTCTAATGTGAGCAATTCCAGTTTGCTGAGATTACTCTTACTTCAAAACTTTTCTCTGTGATATATATAACACACACACACACACACACACACACACACACACAAATAATTTTTGAGGATGGATCAAGATCAAGAAAGAAATCAATTTAAATACATGCGGGGATAAACCCATCCCCCTAGGTGGATTTGCAAATTAATAATTAAATTGGACTAAATTTGCACCTCCCTGATCAGATAAAAGGGGAAAGAGAGAAAGAACAAAAACAAAGTTATAAATATTTAGTGACTTTTACCTGTATTTTAATAACTGGATTAGACATTTTTGTGGATAAAAGTGGACTAGACAATTATTTCTGTAAGAATATGAGCAGACAAGATGAGTTGACAGGGATGACATGGATGGAGAGGAAAAGGAGGAAAGCAGGAGGAAAATGGTGGCTGAGAACGTTTGAAAGGAGGTGAGTTAAGAGGGCTGGAGAAGTTTCAGGATGAGTGTAGGGAGAGCTGGGGAAAGAAAGATACAGAAGAGTGAAGACAGGATTGTAGGAAAATACTTCCCCCCACCTATTGGTCCTGGGAGAAGGCTTTGCTGGCCTCTCATTGAAGAGACCAGAGACTGTTAACAGGGAGTGGGCGGAGCTTAGCCTGTTTGAGGCTCGCCTGTCCAATCTCCCTGTCACTCTCCTTAATCGCTGGCCCACCCTCCCACCTCAACAACAGTTTGAGATTCATTTTGGTTGTTTCGGGGCCGGGTAGGAATTTTTTGCCCTTGTTTTACAAGGGTTTTTTGCCTACTCTACACTGTTAGATGGGGAGTTGGACAATTGGCTTAGGGTGTGGTCTTAAATAGGTTTCATGGCATAAATGGGGAGAGATAGATGTTTCAGTGAACACCTCGGCACCCTCCTAAAGGGTGAAGGTGGGTCTCTGGAACAGAGGTTTATGCCTGGCAACTAAACACGAAGGGATAGTGACTTGCCTTGGGGCTGGCCTGAGATTTAAACCCTCACTTAAGTCTTGTGAGTTAAGTGGGGGAGTCTTGGGTTGGCCTTCTAGATGCGGGCCATCCAGGGAGCAACCCACTTCTGGATTGCCGTTTTCGCCCTTTGGAAGCTGGGGAATTGGTCTTGGAGCAGACCATCTGCCAGCTGTTCCTACACAAGGTTCTCCTTCCTGGGCTTGCAGTTCTCAAAGAAATAAAGTTAAATAGGTTGAATTTAATAAAGTTGCCCAGTTTACAACCCAGTTCTCTGTGTCTGGTCTCATTATTCAGTGAGTTGGACTGCAAAGGATGGAAGTTGGAGAGTGAGGAGGTTGGTGAATGAGGTCCAGGAATGAGATCTGGGAGCTGCACAGATCGGAGAGAGAACAGAGAGCACCAAAGGAAAAGTAGACATAGCTATATTATTTCTAATCTGGATTATTTGACCTATTTGGATTTGGATTATTTTAAATTTCAAAAATATAATGAAGACAGGTTCTAGAATTAAAGTAAATGATTCGTGGTGTGAACAAGTGTAAGGAAGATACAGTGAGAGGATAGAGAGGACTGAGAAAGGAAAGAGACTAAAACAGAGAGTGGGAAATAGTTTGGTGGTGGGACTTGGGACAAAGAGAAAAGAGAGAGAAGCTTGGAAGGACATTCTCCCTGTCTTTATTGCTGTGTAAACATCTTTAGATTAAGTGACAACCCCTCCCCCCCAAATTAAGAACTTTTGCTAACTTAAAATATTAAATTTAAACTCCAAAAACCAAGAAGGCATGTTGCTGACATTTACTGGAAAAAAAACAAATTATCAGTGAAATTATGGACTTGGTTTGGTTTAAAAAACAATAATTAAATTGTTTAACTTGATTTACTATTAGATAAGTTTAACCTAAATTTAAGATACAAGTTTTAAAGGAAGAGATTAATAAAGTTACAGCTCTATCTAATACACATAATTAATTGGATAGCTGATTTTGTATTTGTCTTTAGTAATATGTAAGTAATCAATTAAATCTAAATTAAGTATTTAAGTAATTAATTCAACAATTATATACGCTGGTATAATATGTCATTGGTACTTACATAGACAGTTGTATGAAAGATGGAAAATGGACAAGAAGTTAAATGGGATAGAAAATAAAAAAACTCAATGGGAAAAAACCACTTTAAAGGGGAAAACGAAATTGATCTCTAGATATTATAAGATGTTACAAGAGTGGGATACAGAGGATGAAATAATAAGACATTCCATGGTAAAATGGGCACAAAATGTGGGCCATAACCTGGACTATGAAGAATGGGTCAAAGTCTGGATGAAGGGTATAAAAAACACGACTTCACAGGAACTTAAAGAAAATGTGTACAAAATGATCTACAGGTGGCACCTATCCCCCAAAAAAACTATCATATATGTATAAAAATGTAAACCCTGTTTGTTGGAAGTGCCAGGAAAAGATTGGTTCCTTTTTTCATTTGTGGTGGACCTGTAAAGTAGCAAAGCAGTTTTGGATTAACATTTATAAATGTATAAGTATGGATTTAAAAATCAAAATTCCCTTTGTGCCTGAAGTCTTTCTGTTAGGCATGATTAGCAATGATCTTAATAAACAACATGGGAAATTTTTATTCTACGCTTTGACCTGCTCATGAATCGTTTTTGCAAAGTTCTGGAAAAATCCAAAGGCACCATCAACAAAACAATGGCTAATTAAGCTCTACAAGATGGCAGAAATGGACAGATTAACTTGTTGGATGAAAGACAAGTCGGAAGAATACATACAACTACCCTGGGACAACTTCTATAAATTCTTAAAGAGTAAATGGAAATGTATTTTATGAAGCTGAGAAACTCCAAATATAAAATATTGAAAAGTGATTTGGTAAATATGATAACCAGGAAAAAAAAAAGATTATATTGAAATGTGACTACTCTGAAACTTTGAATTTTGAATATTAAATATTTTGAATGTACTGAATTATTGATTTATAATCTGAATTGAAAGACACCTGTAAGAAGACAAATCACATAAATTTTATTATAGTCAGTACTATAATATCAAATTAAGAAACTTTAATTAATGAATTTTTTATCAATGAATTGAAGGGGTGACTAATTTAAATAATTAAATAGTAAATATAAAGGATATTTGGGCAATGAATTGAATTGAGTGAGTAGCTAATTTAGAATTGATAAATTGAAATTTTGATTGGAAATGAATTGAAATGTGTGAGGTGAACTTGAATGAATTGAATTTAAGAGTTGTTTAAATTGAGGAAACTGATTTGAACTTGAATTGACTTAAATTATTCACATTATTGCTTTTATTACTTGAAGTAGTGGTATTATTTGTAGAAATTAGAGTTAACTTAAGTTTTTGTACTACTGAAATTTACATTTTTCCAATTATAGTCAAAGAACCAAATTTTATAGGAGTTTGAGTTAAACTGAACTGATTACTAAGAGATAAACATGGCATCTGGTAAAAAGACTTATACTCAGACCCATATACTCAAAGAAGAGGGTCAATAGACACCCCAAAACAAGCAGAACCCACTATGGCATTCCTGTTGGAAGAAATCAGAAATCTTAATACTGAGATTAGACAGGAAATTAAACAAGAATCAAAGGACATGAGATGTGAGATTAACGACGAAATGAGGAAGGAATTGGGAGCTTTAGGAAAGAGGATGGTTGAGATGTTATAATCCAGTGAAAGAAAGTGACACAAGATTGAACCCTTCCTTCCCAGCAGTCTCTACTAGGGCAAATGTGTAACATTTGTGACATTTTATGTGATTTGTTTGGCACATTCAATCACTCCCAATAAAGAGATGTAGCTAGCTTACCCATATAGAGAAGAAGTTCCTCATTGCTTGAAGCTAGCCTGTTTCTACTAAGGATATTCTATGAGTTTCAATCTGAGGAGTACAGGAACAAGGAGAATAAAACAAAATCCAAAAAAATAATGATCCCGATACTGGCTAACCAAAATGCAAAAAGGTATGTCACTAGCTAGTAAAGATCTAAAGACTAAATCAGAACCAAGAAGCAGCCAATGAAAGGAATAAAGAAGCAAGCCAGAAATCAGGATGAAATAGCTTGACCAAGTCAGGGTCAGAAAGAAAACAGAAGGCAAGGAACAAGCCATAAACAAGACCCAAGTAACAACCAATGATATAGAGCAGACCACATCTGTGGATGACTTTGTTGCTAATACAAGCCTCAGTTAAAATAGGAAGGCAGATGGGAGGGAACCATATATTTGCACCTCCTAAGATGAATCTGGAAAAGAATATTCCAAATTGTTCCTAACTTCAAAGTGAAAATACACACTGTCATTAAAATACTTCCTGTCATTAAAAAAAGTCATTTGTTTCTGCCAATTTTTTTTTGTATGTTTTCCCCACAAAATGATTGACTATTGAGTAAAAATGTTTATTTGCAAAACATATTTTATCTTATACAGGACACAATATTTTTGTGCAAAACTATGGAGGGGAATTACATGAAAGTTTGGTTGTGTGTGTGTCTCAGTGTGATTTTCAGAAAATTCAAAAAAAATGTGAAACATCATTTTAAAAACCTTTATTATTATATTTGTATTCTGTCTTTCTGTCTTAGGTCTATGCAGGACCCAAGGCAGATTAAAACAGAATATAGCTAAAAATCAACTATTGTTCTTTGATATTTTGCAGATCGTGCATCAGTTTTAATTGTGCAACTGCACTGCTGGACACCACAGAAACCTGGGTTTACTGCTAAGTGCAGAAGTACACTCAGTCAGAAAATCTCAGATTTCAGGGGAAATGTAGCACTATCCAGGACAGAATGAATTCTTATTCCCTGATCTGTCTTTCAATTTACGAACAACACCTCTCTAAAGAGGTGGGAAAGAAAGATAGTCTGAGACAGTAGCTGAGTATAGTCACCCACACTCTGGCCTCCATTTTCATAAAGCCTGATTCCAATTTCACTGTTGCATTAGAGACATATTTTGGAGCTTGGAATGCTGATCTTAGAAATTTGGACAAGTTCCAATGGTGCATAGTTGGCGAGGGGTCCCAGTTGGGATCCATAAAGCAGTCGTGCAACTAATTTGGCTTCAAAAAGTTTGAGTGCCACTGGTATATAGTGGCCTCCTCTCATCATAAGAAATTTGAGGATGACTGTTGAGCTCCTCCACATGTTACCAGCAGCATAGTCCCCATGAGCTTTCATACTACCAGTAGTGTGAAAAATTACTCCTAGATGTTTGAAGCAGGAGACTTGTTCAATCTTGTGGTCATCTATCTTTTAATTATGCTTCTTCAGCCTTTTTAAATCTCACTGACCCTCTCTGCAGTACTGTGTTCGTGCCCTTACTGCTGTTTATCAGCCAAAGGTTGCTCTTGAAACTACTACTGCATCATTTGCATAAAGCAGAGCTGAGATAGGCCTTCTCTCGATCTTTGGAGAATGGAGGTTTGTGTTGTTGAGATGACCCCCATGTCACTGATGTAAAAGTTGAATAAGCATGGAGCTAGAATGCAACTTTGCTTGATACCCTTCTCAGTGGCAGTGGCATTGGTGAGATGACCCTGGAGATTGCATCTTACTTTGTCTATAAAGACAACATAGAGAGAGATTGTGTTGCAGGTGGCATAATTTTCAATGAGGTGTTAGAGTACAAGGCACTGATCTATGGTGGATCGGCCTTCCCCGAAGCCAGCTTGTTCCTCGGTAAGTATGTTTTCTTGTTGCAGCCAGTCCTTGAGTTTCCACTGTAAGTGTCTTGTGTAGAGCTTGCTGATTGTATTGAGGAGACTAATTGGTCTGTAGTTACCAGGACGTGTTCTTCTTCATGTCTAAAGGAGTCTAGGAACTAGTGGAGGTGGACAGAGTTAGTGCAGGATTTGAAAAATCATCACTAAGGAACTGCCAGCCACAGTTCAGCAGATCATCACCCAAGGCAGCTGAATGCTAAGAATCACATGGTGGTAGAATACAAATAGACACATGGGACAGTAAATCAGAATTAAAGCAAGATATTAGCATATTCTGACACCACTTATCACATGATATTGTGTCTATTCAGTAGCTGCATCACATTTCCTTTGTTTCTGTAGTGCACCTTTTCATTGATGGGGAAAACCTGGCTCCTAATATCACTCTTATTCCATTAGTACTCCTGTGTGATAGGTCAATTCCATGGCAGTAACAACTGATGGCAATCATGTGAATGAAGGGGCATGGTTCTCCTTCTCTTCCCTTACCCTTGCTAATCCTAGGCAGACCAAAGTTGATTTTACTCTGTGCCTTTTTTGTTGTTGCTGTGATTACATAATCACAGCAAAAATAAAAATCTGAAAGGAATCGAGTAAACAACCTCAGCAAAGGCATGCATGTGCTGAAAGGCATGGAAGGTGAGATTATGGAAAACAACCCTGGTAAAGGCACATATGTGCAGAAAGGCAAGGACGGTTGGGTTATGGAGTTGGTGAGTAAGGGACCATAGATTGCCAAAGCTGCACTCTTAGATGATTGAATAGAAGTGTGATACTGAATGTTTTCAAACTGCATGTTCCCACTTGCTTCACTACTGTGATTTTTGTGAGGAAAAATGCTGGTGTGATAAAGTCCCAAGGCTTTAAAGAATGTGGAAATATTTTTAATCTTTGTTGAGAAAGGGTGTCTCAGCTGATGAAGTCACACCATCCAGAGCATGGTCAACTGCTATAAGCTAATTCTCATTTTGGAACTTGCAGAAATTCATTTGTGAAAAGAAAGCTTCTTTTCATACAAAAGAGGTCTTTTGTGAACAAAACATTGTCTTCACTGTGAAGAAAAGAGTGAAAACGGGAAGCTCACCCACCCAAGTGATTCAGACAGAAACATAGACAGTCCTTTCCTTAGGGAAGATTTCAGTCTTACTCTTGCAAATTTAAATAAGACTATTCAAAAAAAAATTGGATGGTAAGAATGAAATGTACCTGGAATTTTAATTCTAAAAAAATACATACATCATCAGTTTAAACGTTTGAAAAAACAACACAGCAGAGCTTGGACAGTTATTTGTAAAACATACTTTGCTATATAACTCATTAAAGAGTCTCCAAAAGTCATGAACAAGTAATGTAAAAAATTACTCATTACAAAGAAATGAAGAGTTTCCTTTCATTGTTAGCCCTGAAATATAACTTCACTGTGCCTTCATTGCAAAAGAATTGAGTTTCATAGAACCATATTAGGTATATTACATTACTCCAGAGTTTACAACACAAATACAGTTTTGTAAAGTCTTAACACAAGCAAAATCCCCCCTATGTAGACATTAAACATTAGCATAGCAATGGTTCATATTCTCCCTTTCATGATATTCTCAGTGTTCTCCCATTTACACATAGTTTGGAATGTTTGTAAGGTGAATATATTGAAAAGTGATTGGCTTTTCAACAAAAGTTGGTAAAGTGTGATTTGGTTTAAGCTGTGAGCTGAAAATTTAGGGGAAGGGCAACTGAATTAGAGTTCTGTTATTCATTCTGCCATTGAGATAAAAGAATGTGGGGGAGGAATCAGTCTGCATCATAAAATCATTTAATGTTCAGCTGTTATGAAACTTCAGTATATGGAGGCTTACCACTTTTTAAAAGAAGTATTTAGCTGGCATAGTTTTTTATGTGGGCATCTTCAGAGAATGCTGACCTGGAAGAGGGTGGGTGTATGTGTGTGTGTGTGTGTGTGTGTGTGTGTATATACACACACACACTGTGTGACCCTGTATAAGGAGGAGTGAACAATACACAGATTGACATGAGAACCACTCCTCCTTACACAGGGTTACACAGTGTGTGTGTGTGTGTGTGTGTATCCCCACTCTGAAGATGCCAGTCACAGATGCTGGTGAAACGTCAGGAGGAAACTCTTCTAGAACATGGCCACATAGCCCAAAAAAACCCACAAAAAACTACAGATGCCAGCCATGAAAGCCTTCGACTTCACATTTAGCTGGCATTTTACAAAATTGGGCTGGACCAAAATGCTTTCAGGACTATAAGATGAACCTTGAAGAACCAGGTTTGGAGAGCTGCCTGGTAAAAAAGGAAAGATGCCCTATAATTTGTCAGACTATTTTTACACTTTAAGCCATTATTTCTTTTTCTAATTGGCATTGGCTGTCCATAGTCTTGGACTTCCCTTGTCTTATCTGTTATGTAAGCAGGAACTTGCTTTGAAAGTCCTACATTCAAAGGTATTCTACCATTGATAAACTGTCCTTGTTCACACATGTTAGAGCATTATATTTGGCAGGAGCGAGAATGCTTCAGCATTGCTCAAGAGCCTGGGCTTTCTTTGTCCTCTCCCCCCATAGATCCTTTCCCACAGACTTAATTATTCCATCACACTGATCATCCATTGCTTTCAAATTAACAAGGACATTGTTAAATGCAAGCAGTTTGTCGAAGTCCTACCTTGCATGCATGCATTTGGCATAATTGAAATGTTAATTATTCTTGGTGTAATTATTATTGATGGAATTGCTCATATCTATTATTGAAATGTACAATAGGGTCAAACGCTGATGAATTAGAATTTAATAAGTCTATCTGACAATAGTTAATTATTTCTCCCTTCCTCACCTTATTTATTACTTATGCATCCTCTAGACAATTCAAATTGATGTGTGTGTTGTTGTTTTTTTGGAGAGGCTTAAATAATATAAATGAAAAAGACTCCCTGTTTCAGGTACAACTTAGTCTGCAGTTTTTGTTGGCACTTAATCAAGAGCAGGTGTAAAACTGCCAAAAGCTCGAATAATATAATTAATGTGTGTCCTAGAAAGCTTAGTTGTGTGTGTGTGTGTGTGTGTTTTAAGCTTTATTGCACTTGCTTTAGATTCCATAGTTTAGTGCAATTGAGAAGAAACACAATTTGATTAGTAGGAAAGTGCTATGTAAAATATTATGCTATGGATACAGACAACTGAAAATAAATCTGTTCTGAGAACTGGCGACCCTTGAAGAATTATGACATTGCAAACCAACATTAGATTTGCTTGACCTTTATTCTGAACCAAATGTTCTATCATCTGTCTATGATCTGTCATCTATTTGTGATATATTGACACTTTTCAAGTATTTTCCCAGTGCAAAATTAAGCCAGCTCCAGGCCTTTGTTGTCCCATCTCCAAGATATACATGGTTTCCCCTCCTTATAGTTTCCATTATACCCCTTTCTCCACATCTGATGAACAGCAATAAAGACAGTGCTACTAAGCCACTACTAAAGTAAATCCTCTATGAAATCTAAAAAAAAAAAAAAAATGATTGCTTGACCCAAAAGTATCCCATAAATGCCTCTGGTAATGTCAAATTCCCTCTTCAGTGGGACAACAAGGGACTTCTCTTTCCTCACTCTTTCTTTCTTTTTTAGGGCTGGGGCGGGGGCTGTCATGAACTTTAAAGAGTCATACTCATTTTCATTAGGAAGTCTGGAAATCCCTTACAAACCTAGGGAATGAGAAACTGGCTTATGGATGCAGAACTTGACTGAGTGCTTTCCAAAGAAGTGGGAAGAATACTCAAAGCCAATAGAGCACAATTTTCTCAAAGACATTATGGTGTGATAAGGGCAGACTAGGAATGCCTTGGTTTTTCACTACCCCAATTGGAAATGAAAGCTCACAGAGGCCTCAGAACCATTTCACCATCTTCTGTAGCAATCTCTTGCATTTGGAAAGGGAACCAAACTACAATAGACAACTCTAAAGAGCCTAAAAATGGAAATGGGAGGACAACAGCATGCTGTGTGTGTAACAGTGTTTTTCTTACACGAAGTAGCCATGTATGTTGGAAAGGAACTAAAAGGGAGAATCAGCAGGGACTGAAGGCAGGAAATTATTAGAAGCTACTATGCAATGCTGACATGGATATCCAACAGCAGGGGCAGGCTAGGGTAAAAAGAAGGCAGGTGATGCAATGGAGGGCACATCTCAAAAGGATTTTTGCCTTGAAACAAGTCTTTCCTTGTCAGGAGCAGGAAATCCTGCCTTCCTGACCAGTTTGAGAAAGATCTGAGATAACAAGGGGAAATAATTCAGTTTTACACTACTTTAACTGCCATGGCTTAGTGCTATGGGATTTTTGGATTTGTAATTAAATGAGATGTTTAGCCTTTTGTTCAGAGAGTTCTGGTTCTACAATATACTACAATTCCCTGGATTCCCTACCATTGAGCCATGACAGTTAAAGTGGTGTCATACTGGAATATTTCAGCAGTACAAATAAAGCCCAGAGCTCGGGAAATGAATCTGATTAAATTTCAAACACTTCCCATTCTCTCTGAGAATGTGTGTGTCCTTACATCCTTTATATATATGTGTTTGTGTGTGTGTGTAGATGTGTGGTAATAGCATGATTACATGCTTGAGACGGTGAATCTATAGTAGAAATGAGATTTGAACCCATGCCCAAAAGTTAATAGTGAATACTCCATTTACTACATTCTATAAGAGCCAGCATAATAGGTTCACCTTCAGGTCACCATAACTCAGGAATGACTTGAAGGCACACAACAACAATGACAACAACCAAATGTAGACCCATTGAATCAATAGGATGTAGAGAGGTGTTAATTTATCATTTAGCAACTAATTCAATTGTCTTCTTAACTGGAATTACCAAAGTTATTTAGACCCAGATTTCCTACTTTCGAGTTGCTCTCCAAATTTTTTGGATAATGATAATTGGAGAAATTGACCTTTTTACAGTGTGAAAAGAAGATACATCAACTATTCCTAGCATGGACTAAAGTGTGAAGATGTACAAAATCATTTGTTGGATTTTGTACTCCCTCATAGTTCACAGTGACAATTTCTGTTCAAAAATTTCATCAAAATGTATTCTAAAAATGCATGTTTTACAATCAAATCTTTAGAAAAAGGCAAACATTACAATAAAATATTATTTTTTATAAATGTGTGCTTCATGAGAAAATATATGCAAACATGCATAGTAATTTGTATGTCATTTAAAAAAGGAGGTTAATCTGGAAATAGAATAGAAAACATTTATGAAAGAATGCATACTAAACTGATATGGACTAGCTAAAGGCTGATCCATTCATTCACCTCAAATCTGAACACCATTTTTGAAGAATTCAGACAAGTACGTTACTCAAACATGGGTTCACATTTGAAAATGGAAAAAACAATATTCACATCTTTTCTAATCCTTGATGAGAAAAGGTGTCTCAGCACAATGAGATACCCCTCTAAGAAAACCAACGGCTGTGAAAGTTTTCACCCTCTACTAGGACTGATCTGTCTATCTGTCTGTCTGCATAAAAGCAGCAATAATAGCTAAAAATATATTTGACATAAAATATATTTCTGAAAAAATACATTTTGTGAAAACACAATGCTTGGTGAAAATACTGCCTTTGCAAAATTGAACCAAAACTTCCCCAAATATGAAAAAAGGATGCACAGATTCTTATAATTGTGATTCTCAGGTGGGGGGATTGAATGTTAAAACAAAATATATATGGTTTACCTTCGTGGTTTTAGTACTCAGTTGAATCAGACAACGGTGTCCAAATTATCATTCCTACCCACCCCTATTTAAGTAAGAGTTAGCCTCCACATTTAGTTGTGTGAGATATCCTGAGATTGAAATTTTTAATAGGAACTGACAGAAGGTCACCTTGCCTTGCTAGAGAGCTTTGCTGTAAAGTGAAGTTTTCAACTTGATTATTCATCTTTGAATGCTGAAGCATGCAAAAAAAAAAAATGTGGCAGAGCACTTAAGGAATGGCAGGAAACTGAATTCCCTCTCCTGAGAGAGTAGGGAGGGGGCAGAGAAAAATGAGAAAGTAACTAGCCTGAGGACAAGAGACTATATGGAGGCTTGAAAATATATAATCTGATTAAGGATGCAATTACATTTAAAGAAATGAACAGATGGAATCTCAAAGCTCTACATTTTCAAACAGGTACGGTTTTCTCTTCTTTCTCTGCAATTCCTATCCCAGACATGCTGGTATTTCAGAGCCACAGAGAAGGGGGTGGGGATTGAAACCATACACACAAAAGCATCCTTGTCATTTCCCATTCATATCCATAGACTATAAATGTACTTTCATGTGGAAGGTTTGCACCTGCAGCAAAAAAGCAGCTTTTATTTTTATTTTATTTAGCCATAGTTGTTGCTGGGATCTGATAATCTGTAGCGGGGAAGCAGAAGTACAAGGACTCAGAACAATAAATCCTATCCTTTCTCAACAGCAGAGTGAAGAGACAGCAATTTATTCAGCCTCATTATTATTATTATTATTATTATTATTATTATTGCACTGTAGATTTACACAGCGCTGTACATACAAACAATAAAATTGATAAAAATGAAGCCTGACAATGGTGTACATTCAACAAAATACATATAAAACAATAGATAATAATACGAGATAGAATTAGATAAAAACAAATTAAAAAGATCAAATTAGACAACAAATTAAAAAGATCAAATATCAAATATCAAATAAAATATCAGATCTCAGATAACAATCAGATAAACAATCACACAATGCCTGGGAATGCTTTCCTGAACAATATAGTTTCAAAAATATATCAGCACCCAGCATCCTCTGTCAGCTCTTCGGACTGTTACATGCCTTCAGTCCTTAGATCACTACAAGGTGGATGGGTTTGGAAAAGTATCAGATTATTTATATCATTATAATCAGCTGTAAATAAGCATATAACTTAATTTATATGACTGAACACTGAAGGATCCCCAATTGCTATAGCAGACTACAAGCCCCCAAAGGTCTAATAGCTTTGTGTGTTGTTCTTATTTTTGTCGTTGCATGTCTTCAAGTTGCTTCTGACTCATGGCAACCCTAAGGCAAACCTATCATGGGGTTTTCTTTGCAAAAAATTGTTTGGAGGTGTGCCTTTGCCTGCATGTGAGGATGAGCGTATGGGACTTGCCTAAGGTCACCCAGTAGATTGCCATGGTTGAGTGAGGATTGAAACCCTAATCTCCCAGGGTCAAAGTTCAATGCTCAGACCACTACACCATCCTGGGCCTAGCCATCAGTATAGTGCACTAATTACATGGTTTTTAGAACAACAGTGAATAAAGAGAAAAAATATCAGAGGAATGGATAATCTGTAAACCCCTCGTAGAGATGCAAGGGAGACACGAACAATTTGTGATATGCAAAGCCAAGTAGCTTCTGACCCATTCTTTACCAGATCTCAGGAAAGGAAAAATCCTCTGTTCCCCTAACCAAAATTATTGCAAAGCAAGTTTAAATTGAAGTAGTAGAATTTGTGAATACAATGCAAGAAACAAAATGGTGGCTTTGACACTATTGACATTAGTTGCTGCCAGAAACTGAAAGTTGGTGCTCTAAGGATGTACAACTTTGCCTAGGGCCTTCTGTTGTTAACATAGATAGTGCATATGTACAACAAAAAGTGAGAACACATCTACATCCCTCCTCCATTAAAAATGGAAGGATAGATATACATAATTAAATCATATATATAATAATTGCATGATTTTGAAGAAAAACTATAAGATAGAATTCTGTTAGGAATTAATAAATCAGTCATAATTTTATTTAAAAAGTGGTAATGTATTCAACATTTTCCTCATGCCTTCTCTCTAGCAGTGTTTGGACTCTACAAGATCACAGTGGCAATCCTTTATGATTCACAGAAATTAGCAGCAATGACCACTTTTTCTTCAGATGTGTTTGTTCTCACTCTTTGTAGCTCCAGTCCTTGCAATAGAGAAGGGGAATTGTTTTTCCACCACTAAGCTATGAACTTATCATTGTTGTTATGTAGCATATGTCAGTGTGGCTTGGTTATGAATGAGCTATGAAGGCCCACAAGATGTACAAAAGACTTGCTCTAAGTGGAGATTAAAACTTCTAGGACTGATCTGTTGTCTTTGACTTAAGGTGTTTCTTCCCCATGCTGGGGACAAAATCCTTACTCTTGAGCTAGTGGTCTTATGTATTTTTAAGGCATGCTGTGTTTCCTCTCTTTTCATTTCTCATGCAGTCTGAAATCTTTTCAGCCAAATACCATCACATTAATGTCTAGTTTGCCTTTCGTCTGCTCATATTTATATAGAAGTCAACCGATCCTACTTTTGCCAAGTCATGATTACAGGAATGTCTGCTGGTCCTAATCTTTTGCTCTTATGTTGTTATTTTTCGTCTCTCTAAATGATCTTCATTTGGTATGTACATGCTCCACATGGCTTACAACTGTACTCTGCTCCTTTGCTCCTCTCATCCCAGTGTTATTCTCTCTTGAGCTGTTTTTATTCAGTTTTTCGTTTGGCTTGTTTTGTCCCCTCTCCCCTCCATTAATTAGATTTTGAACAGACAACCCTTTACATAGAGAGTGTCTTCCAATAGAGGGATGTCATTTGTAAAGTAGGACAGATGGTCATCTTAACCATACTGTGTTGTGGCTAGAGGTGGAAATGAACTTAACATTCTGTTTATAACACAAGAAAGCTGTAGCTGCTGCTTGTCTTCTTCCTCCTTCTTTTACCAAATAACCCCAACCTGTTGATATTTTGTTGTTGATGAAAAGCATTACTTCCTAGTAAATAAAACACATAAACACCTCCTAAGCTATTTCAGTGTAAACCTGGTTAATCTGTTCTCACACCATTCTGACAAAGCCATATGTGCTGATAGTCTCCAAATCTGCACATCATCTTCTGTGGCCCATACAATTCACAGAGAGGTCATTGGCATTTCTTTTTCTGTAACCAGAACAAATAAATACCTACAAAATGTGGGGCTTATATATCCCAACAGGATTTTTTTTTATTTTTTAAAGAAGAAGCTACAGTGATTATTCTTGGCTGGTGGGTGTGTAGTCCCCATCCTCACTCCCTACAAATCTTAGACAGAGAAAATATTTATGTTTCCAAAGAGAGGTGTCCTTAGCAGAATTGAGGCTGAAAACCAGCTGTGCATCTGTTTATACCTGTGCTATCATATGTCTATATTATGGAAAATGACTCTTTGGTTCTCTTCAAAAAGTATAAAGAGCTTATTCAAGTACAGTAGATCTGGGATAATGATGTATATGGGCTTTAAATCAAGTGAATACATATAAATGCAATTGTATATCTCAAAAATATAAATGAAAGGTGAGAAGCTGAGTAACTAAACTCTTATCCATTCTACCACAGACATAATTCCCTACAGTGATAGCACTCAGATTTAGCTTTCTGGAGACTGTATGCTTTCCTGCCACAGGTCTGTAAGTCCTGATGTGACAAGCAGAACGTGCTGTACTGCTCATTGGAAGTTGGAAAAGAACAAACCAAAAGCTCCTGTTTATGCCAAGTCCAGCCAACCCAATGATTTCACCATTGTTACCATTTGCAGAATCTGGGCGAAACAGGAGAATAGTCTCTCCTCTAAGTAAAAGCAGTTAATTGTATGGTTACATTTATTAAAATCAGCATCACAGAGGAGCAACAAAAATCATAATAGCTACTTGCCCAGTGGGGATGAAAAGTTTATGAAAAGCAGGAAAACAGTAAGATGTTACCAAGATGAGAAGTTATTAAAAAACAGTCCAATGAGGCATGGGTGGGACTTTAGAGATTTATGAGATTTGGAGAAATTTGAGATAATTTGGGGACTGAAGGAGAGGTGGGAGTGATGCCGCCTGCCTTACTATTCCTGGAGAAGGTTGGTTGTACAAAAAGACCCAGCTTCCCATGGACATCCAAAGACCCAGAACACCATCTGCATCATAAAAGAAGAATGTTTATCTAGTCATGTTAAAGATAATATTTTATTTCCAATTTCAGCAGAATATGATCGTTTTTGTGTAACTACTCGTAGGTAACACCTGAAAGAAGTGCTTTTATGTATAAGATGCCCTTTTGTTAATGTAAGTTTGCTTACTTAGAATAAAAGCTTTCCTTTGACTAGCTCTTCTTTTCTACTCTCTTTAAGTGCCTTTACACAGGTGCATGTGCATATAAGATTCTCATATCTCATAAGAAGGGAAGTCTCTATGGAGTCAGAGGTGGGGGGAAATGCACTAAGCCCTTCAGTAATTTTCCAACTGTTACACTGATGCTGCACATTACTATTCTGCATTCTGTGAAAACTCTTATGAAACCTAGGGTTGCACAGTCTTAAGGAGTTCAGTGGGCTAGGACTTGAATTAAACCATAAAATCTTTAAGTAAAACTTCTTTGTCTTTTGACAATGAAGTCTTTAATAATTTCATGGACTGATCTACGGAACACTGCACAATGGAAAAATCTGGTGCCAAGGTTAATTTTTAAATTGTATTTTCTGTCCAATTTATTTCTTACCTGAACTCAGGAAAAATTTCAGCACCAACAGCTATTACTTTTGAACAAAAATTACTTTTGAACAAAATTTTAAATTTTAATAATAATAATAATAATAATAATAATAATAATAATAATATTTTTCTTACATTTTCAAATTGATAAATTAAATTGCTTTAAAAATTTCATCTCCATACTGTGCAATGCCCCAGAACAATGTTATTGGAGATATTGTGGCAAAATACTATTTTGATTAAAGGCTAATTAATTGATACTGCATCCTGATTATTATAATTAACTGATTGGGATTAATTTCTCATTTTGATTCTATGGCAATTAATTGTTCCTTAGGCTTGATTACATTCTAATTAATTGATCTGGGTTATAATTAATTGGTCTTTGGTAAATTTCTCAGCGGATTCATTCTGATCATTTTTAATTAATTGACATTCTACTGTGATTCATAATTGATTGATCTTGGGATAGTTTCTTTGTAATTGGATTTTATGTGCTTATAGTGGGTTATTGATTATATTGCATATCCTTATAATTTTTATTTCCACATTATTCTGTGGTGGCCAATTCCCTTCAATAGTTTCTCATTATTATCATGTCACCTAAAACAGGGGTAGGCCTAACAGAATAGGCAAATAATTGAAGAAGCAGAGGTTCCCCTTAATTTAGTTGGTGACCACTTCCTCTTCATCAGATGAAAAGGACAGTCCAATTCTGGAGGTCATTTTGTCATGTTTAGAATCTTTGGTAAAGGGTAGTCCTTGTTTGCTAAAAGACAAAAGGGAATGAGCAAAAGAATAATGGAAAATTGTGTCCAGTTTGCCACATTTAGATCCTTCTGTAGTTATTGTAGTCTGAGCAAAGTAATTACTGGTCTAGAATCCTGACATATTTCTAGCACTGTCTTCAGGCTTGCACAGAAATTAAAGTACACCTAGGTTACATTTTGATGAGATTTTCTGCACATTGGCAGATACTCCTGTTGGTGAGATAAAAATGTCAGGAACTTCATTTGTAGCTAATTCGAGGGGGACAAACCTTATCTTAGTCATGTAGTGAATAAGCAAATATTTGACTCTTTTTCCAAAATGTTCAGCCATGATTATTGTGCACATGTTATTAATGCAACTATTTCATCTCATAGATATCAGTTTACCTCTTGCCCCAAGGGATGTATATTCAAGTGGACATCTAAGTTTGAGCAGGGAGAAGCTGACACTGGCCAGGCTGTGCTGGCTGTACCAAAAAAGTTTCAGTCCAATTAACATTTTAAAACTTTAGAATTGACTAAGGTTTATCCTCTCAAAGGGGATATTTTCATCTTTAAAATGCTTTTTCATTTAGGTTTAAAATTCTTTCTCAAGATGAAGAGTAACATGCTCCCCACCAAATATCAGCGGGGAAAGAAAGAATTTTTTTGCTATCAAACCTGATAGCAGGGCTGGTAGGTTGCGATACTTAAAATATTTTTCCTCCACTGATGCTTGGAGTCTCTACTGTGGACATGGTCCCTTAGAAGTCATCTGGTGAATTTAGGCTGATCCATAACCTTTTTCCTCCAGCTGGGAAAATATACTGTACATTATATGTTCTTTGACACCTTCATCTGGATAATTTGAGGATGTATAAGAAGGGTCACTAATTCTAGCTCATGTGGTAAGTGTATAGCATTCCTTTTGCTTCTGAGAAAACAGAGAACTCTTTAACTGTTATCATTGTTCTGGGCCCTGGAATTCCAGCTGCTTGAAAGGAGTATGTTGTACAAAGGGACAGAGGAGCAAAGCAGATGGCTGGGAATGAGTGGCCAGAGGCTGCTTCAGGTGCAATTGAACTGGGACTGCAGCAACCACATGGCCCACTCCCAAAATGGGCTGTCGCCTGCAGTCCCAAGCCATTGTCACTGGGACTTGGTATAAACTGACTCCTTTTCAGAGGTCTGCATGTGGGTCAACAGAGCTTATGTTCTTGATAGGGAAGCAGCTTTGCAAGATGATAGTACAATTGGTCCATCCTATTAATGAAAAACCCCAAAATACTTTTAGCACCCACTCTTGGATTTAGCCATCATCTAGAAAGGAAACTCAGTTAAAAGAGCTACCCATTGCAAGAAGAAATTCCTCAGACCACTATAAAATATAGGAGATGGAAAGAATTCTCTGGTCTTCAGACAGACAGGGAAACCTCTACTGGATAGTTCTCAGAGTGATCCGAGGAGACATAATTCAGATTGTCCAGATTTTTTAAAAAACAAAACAAGGGAAGACAGGCAACTTCAGAAAATGTACAAGAAATGGGTTGGTGATCCAACATCTGTCAGGAAGTAGAGCAATGGGTAGAAAATTGCCTCTCCAGACTGGTAATGCTGACCAGTCTGGCCCCAAAGCTCCAGTCCAGCACCAGCACACAGAAGGTCCCTGGACACAGAGCCAACTAGATTTTATTAGACCTTTGCCACCGACTCCCCTTGGGAATAAATACTGTCTTACTCTGATACATTTGACAAATGGGTGGAAGCTTTCTTGTGCCAGAAAAATGCTGCTTAATAATGTGTGGAGTCGATGGGAGATCACCAAGAAATTAAACAGCGATATGAATTGTTTCTTGTGGGTTTTTCAGGCTGTGTGGCCATGTTCTAGAAGAGTTTCTTCCTGACGTTTCATCAGCATCTGTAACTGGCATCTTCAGAATTCCAGCCACAAATGCTGGCAAAACGTCAGGAAGAAACTCTTCTAGTACATGACCACATAGCCCGAAAAACCCACAAAAAACTATGGATGCCAGCCATGAAAGCCTTCAACTTCACAGTGATATGGATTCCTAATTAAGTGGAGAAGTCATATAGGAATTTTGCAAGTTGTTAGGCAGAAAGCAGAAGTTTCACATACCATAAAGACTTCAGTGCACAGATGGTATAGAACAAACCAACTGCACCTGAAAAGAAACCTTGCGCAAAATATTATGTGTCCTGATCCTCATGGTCCTTGGAGAAACCAAA
>NC_056526.1:114716099-114749954 GCF_019175285.1 Sceloporus undulatus
GCAACTCATGTTTTTGTCCTTACACAGTCATGACCGGAAGCATCTAGAAGCACTCTAGATAGACACTCTAGATAGACACCAGCATCCTCTCTGATTTAGAGATGGTAGTTATAAATGATAAGTGGATGAAGTCCCTTGTCCAGGAGGTCTCCTGAATACATTGACAGGTAGCCACTCAATTAGGGGAGCATATGCAGGCTATGGACGAGATATTATGATGGGTCCACAACCCCCACCACTGAGATGAAGGCCAGCTTGTTATGTACCATAAATTTTCAGAAAATAAGCATGCCTTGTCCTCCAAGTGTTTGGGACCTGCAAAGATCACAAAGAAGGTTTCTCCTGCTGTGTATCAAATAAAGATTCCACACAAAAAGGAACACTAATTAAAATATTCTCATATACCCCAGCTTAAAGAATGGAAAGACCAGCCCCTCCCCAAGAAATGTTCTTCTGCAGAGCAGGCAGAAAGTTCCATGGCTGTAACAAAACATGCCTGGCCTGAGAATCCCCATGAATGAACACTGTTGTA
Source organism: Sceloporus undulatus (assembly GCF_019175285.1). Taxonomy (NCBI): domain Eukaryota; kingdom Metazoa; phylum Chordata; class Lepidosauria; order Squamata; family Phrynosomatidae; genus Sceloporus; species Sceloporus undulatus. The sequence continues at coordinate 114,716,632 of NC_056526.1, forward strand.
CACAACCCTTTTTCTGCATATTGTTTTGTTTTATTTGTAGAGTTAGAGTGTAATAATTTTCCTTTTGGCACAAAATTGAACATGGCAAGGCACTCCAGGAACAGCAAAAGTATAATTTCATCTCTGATTCTGGCCATCTTCTCTGGGAAGGCTCCCCTTTTCCCCTCTGTACTCGCTTCATTCTTTTACATGTTTTTGGTTAGAGAGCATGTCTGCAAAGCCCCTGTTATTACTGATCTGGCATGATATCTTTTTCTAATCTGCTCTCTTTCCCCCATAAAAATATCTCTTTCTTTTTGCTAAAATCACTGTTTTTCCCCTGTTTTGAGACCATTAGCTAACTTGCATAAGACAGCCCATTCAGCCTGCAGATACTGCAGTGCCTATGAGTATAGCTCTTTTCCCATTTTCACAGAGCTTCCACGACTGGTTTTGCCTGCAGCCAAATGCAAACGCTCACATTTAAGCTCTTCAAAATTCCTCCCTGAAAGCACTAGAGGACTCCAGAATACTCAATTTCATGGATCAAGATTTTCAAGATGGCCATCAATGCCACCTAGACTATTCAAAAGAGACATGCAGATTGGGCCTACAGCACCTGAGCCATGTATTGCCAAGCAGACAGCGGGAATGATTTTATTTGACCCAGGCAGAATGGGCCCATGATGACTTGGAAGTTATCATGGAGAAAAGTCATTTTGTTCCTGCACAGAAACTATGCTTCCTTTGCAGAAAACAAGTTTCCTGGCTCTCTTGACAGAAAACACAAAATTTTCCTGGTATTCCTGAATTGAAAATACAAAAACAGATTGGGGAGGGGGCAGAATAAATTCTGAACTGCAAAGTTTCTTGTCCATCTAGGAAATCATCAGTGTGTCCTGACACACAAGAAACTGTTTTGGGAGCATTTTCCAAATATTTTCCAATATTTTTTCCATCATTACTACAAAGTCAATTGTACTCCATTCCAGCAACAGATGAAAATATAATTTACAATTCATTCATATTGAATATTCTTAACCTCAGTGGTCTGAATCCTACTACACATAGGCGAAGTCACACTTAATAACTTGGCCATTCAATATAATATGCCTAATGAGACCATTAATATTGTGGAAATGTGTATCGGGTGACAGAGCACAGATTTTTCAAATGATATCCCCCTGGTCCCAGGGGGGTCAGTCATATGTCACATAGAGGAGTAGATGGACCTTATGCTCCTGGAACACCTGTGCAAGATAATAGCATTAAAGTCCTGTGAGAAATAGTCTTGCCAAAAGACAATCAATGCTGATATTAATTTTTCCTTAGGGAACCAGGTACAGTAAACTATAGACTGTAAAAGCTTACACAAATACATTAACATGCGTGTGTGCAGTGAAAGCAAACAAAGTCTGAATAAGCAATCAGCAAATGAAAGTTACTCTGGAGAGAGTTTTTAATGCTTTGTACATTTTTAAATTAATAAAGGAGCACTGCAATTAATAAACTAGGGCAGGTTTGTATATGCACTTATATCACTTAATTTCATTTTGTGCTTGATTTATAGTATCTGTTCTATTGTTGAACTGCTTTCATTCAGAACTATTATAGTTTTGTTTTCATGGAGACAAGGTGAATGTTCTCCCTGTGGTACTTTCAAGACATTTTATTATTCAATATCCCTCTCCATTCATCATACAGAAACTGACAGAGGTTGCTGCCACACTATAGTATTAATGCAGTTTGACACCACTTTGTCTGTCATGGCTGCATCCTATAAACTACTGGGATTTGTAGCTTGTTATGGCATCAGAGATCTCTGATAGAGAAAGCTAAATATCTCACAAAACTACAAATCCCAGAATCCTATAATATTGAGCCATGGCAGTAAAAGTAGTGCCAAACTGCATTAATTATGCAATGCAGATGCAACAGAATTGGCAGTTGAATTTCACATTAACATTGCTGACTGCCAGTATCTCCCACCATAACAATGACAGCAGCCTAATTCACAGGCACATACAACTCTGTCTGCCAAAGTACTCCAGTATTTAACCATCCTCTACTATCTGCTACCTGGGGCTGCTACCTAAATCTACCTCATATATGAGGAATTTTTGAGGCTCATTTACTCATGGAAGGCATCCCTTTATGTTGTATCCTCAGTATTGATTGCAAAACCAGGAGTTTTGCCTAGTGAGAAACGATACTTACATGGAACACTGAGTCTGGCCCAATGAATTTTAGTACATTGAATTTCTTCAAAGTATGCTTAGGATTGCAGCTTTATTTTAGTTTCCACTTTACAATCCAGTTATAATTTGTTTGTAGAAAATTATTTTGCACAGTGTTTTTTTCAAAAATGTTTTTAAAAATCCATAAGTAGATTTCCAGCCCCTTCCATTTCATGTTCCTTAGTATGCCGCAGGAAGATTCAAATGCTCCTTGGACTGTTTATTATTATTTTTATTTATGGTATTTATACCCCGCCCTTCAGCCATAAAGGCTCTCAGAGAGGCTTACAATTATTATTATTATTAATTAGATGGTTCCCTGCCCTCAGGATTACAATCTAAAAAGACACACAAAAAGAGAAGGGAATGGTGGTCAATTTACACATGGTCAATCCAGTCCTAGGGTGAGTTTCTGTTTATTTTCATGCTTGGCAGTTCTGTTTAAAAAGTGTCTCTTTCCTTCATGTTTTTTAACAAAACATCTTGGTATACTTGGGAACTCCTTATGACATGCCAGTATTACAAAGTTTTGGTTTGTCATTAGATTCTAAAATGTACAGAGCATCTATTAAATAACCAAGGTGGAAGAAGATGTCCAAGCCCACCTAAATATTTGTCTATACATTATCCACTTCTTACACATGTTGATGTTATTCACTTTCAACAAATACTGTGTTCTCCTGCCACTGATACTTGATTTACCATTTCCCCTGCCAGTCAGTTAGTATTCTGTCAACAGTGGGCATGATGACAGTGCTTCCACCTCTAGCTGATGGTTTAATCTACTTGGTTAAGTATATTCTACATATATACACACACTTATATAGCATATATAGTGTACACATTCACACACACATGCACAGTATACTTAACTAAATGGCTGATATACATCCATGTTGATATATTTGGACACATTTTAACTAAATAATCTCACCTGGTCCAACCTCCCCAAACTTGACAGAAATGCCAATTCACCAGTGCTCCCTCTCTCCATGCAGCTGATGCTCAGTAAAGTAGGTTAGGTGGAAGAGTTTCAATTCTGACTAAGCAGTGATAATGAATATGAAAGAGTAAGCACACAGAGTTATATCTGCGGGAATTTTATAAATTCTTTGACATTATTTAAACTTTGCTTCATCCTTTAGATCCTTTGCTATATTCCCCTAAATTTTACCCTCGACTTATCCACGGGTCATAGCAAAATCCATAATTCTGGCCCCAAAACCTGCCCTCGATTTATACATGATGTCGACTTATAGTCGAATATATATGGTATGTGCTAAGACATGGAGAAAGCCACTGCACTCTGGTGCCATTTTTTCCCTTGTGCAATAAGGTTTTTAGTCACAATTGGGACATGATCACAACTTCCTCAGGCATCAGGTGCATGGGATGGAGGAGGTCCATTCTGCTGGCATTTTCTGCACAGGTGAATTCCTTTTTCAATAGGTTTGGTGCAGTCAAACAGAATTCTCTGAATTTGCAAGTTTTGTTTAAATTTGAATCTCGTTTAACCCCCGTTAAATTCCTGTTTTCCCACGGGATCTCCCTAGTGTGATAAACCCCTAAGAAACAGCATTTTCTATGTATAATGTAGGTTTTCTTACATGGAAAATATGTTTCTTCAAATATTACATGCAGAAATACTATTTTAAGCACAATATAGATCAAGCTACATTTTCTGCACATAAAATGACAGTTTCTGTGGATAGGTTTAATTATCTATCCATAAAATGCCATTCCCTGCATAGAGTGCAAAAAAGAAAAAGAAGAACTTGCATGCAAAGGTTGTGCAGAATAAGTTTGGAACTGTGCAATTTTCAAAGACATTCTCACGGAAGAAAAAAACTACTCATTGCTTCCTTCAAGAAGAAAAAAATTAGCAGAGAATTGCATGTGTAATACTGCTAGCACCCACTATTGCAGGTCACGGTAGCAGTGGTCTGTAAAGAGTCTAGATAGGTCCACCTGGGTATCTCCTCCCACCCCAGAGTTTCTCAAGCTACAGCCAGTGCCAGGCTCAAGGGGAGAAAGCAATTGGTTTTTGTTTTCTTTTTTAAAAGCGTGACCGTTCTTTTGAGATTCTCCTTTAAGCAGGTACCATTGGAATTCATAACATTCCAAGCATACAAATAAATTGTGGAGGAGTACAGAACCCAGAATGAACAACTGAACTATTAAAGAGGAGTGCTGGATGACACTTAAATATGGCAGCTTGGCTTCAAGGACACTGTTAGTTGGCTACTGATTGGACAGCAGTTGTTTGTTCTGCTTGTAAATTACATTATCTTGCTAAATGAGATCTGTCTCCTTATTTGGAAGGCAGAGGAAACAAAGAGTTGCGTTGGACTGGGCTATGTAGAAAGCAATATAAAAATGAGGATTCCCAATTTTCCTTCTTTATAGAAGGGAACCTGAAAATGAGTCTTTTTTGGCTAATTGAAGTCCAAATGATTTGAGGCAATCTAGATGAGTAATGGATTGGAGGATAAATTAATTGAAGGCGAATTGATTTAAGGATGATTTGGGTGAGTAATAAATGTGGGTAAATTAGTTAAAGGACAATTGATCTGGAGGTAATTTAGGTCTGAAATTAACTGGTTGAGCTTCTGTGAAATTTGTTGGAAGTAGCAAATCTGGGGTATAAAAGGAGTCGTTTGATGTACTGTGGTTCAGTCAGTACTTGTGTTGCGCTGTTTGTGACCTTGAGTAAGTTACTCACCCTCACCTGCTCTGCTTTGTGACAGCAATATGGGCAAACCAAATTCTCGGAGATAGAATTGGCAAAAAATTACCTTCTTGAACTAAAACACCCAGAACCTCCAGGCGATCATGGTTAATGGTTCTGTTCTAAGGTGCATAAAAGCAGATTATGAAATAAGTATGTTTCCTCTGTAGCTCATCTGAAACATTTCAGTACAGGGATAGAAATAATGCATTTCAGGCATTATTTGTGTAAAAGAGCAACATGTATTGAAAATGGCTGTGAAGAGGTGTGTCTGTCTTTATACCCAACAGTACACAGTTTCCAAACTACACTGCTTCCCCACTCCCAGTAGTAAAGAGGATAAAATGCTATGTGAATGATGATGGGAATTCGAAAACTTATATGATCATGTGAGAAGTATGAAATTGTTGCAAGGAATTTTCTTGTCAGTACTTAAATATTTTTCTCCAGTCTAAATTGTGATGCATAATTGATATAGCAGTCTTAATTTCAAGAGGTATAATTCATTCAGCAACTTGACTCGTATTAAAAAGAACATTCTGGCATTTAACATCCTCTTTACAATTGAACATGATCTATTTGGATATTTAATTTGGTGGAAATCATGTATACTAGCTGTCTGTGCTATTTACCATTCCGATTACCAGTTTTTCTACAAGGGTTATTTAATCTCTAAATGGTTTATTACAATACAGTGGGTCCTTGGTATCCACTGGGATTTGGTTCCAGGACTCCCTGTGGATATCAAAATCAGTGGATGCTCAAGTACCATTAAATACAATGTCATAATAAAATTGTGTCTCTTATATAGAATGACAAAAATCAAGGTCTGATTTTTGGAATCTATATTTTTGGAATATTTATAACCCATGGATGCTTGAATCCATGGATAACAAAAACAATGCATTTGGAGGCCCAAGTGTATTGATTTGATGTTTATGGGTTCATATATATATATATATATATATATATATGTGCTATCATTAAGTGGCTTAACTGTACAGTACATCTTTCTGATACCATTATATGCTATATTGATTGCTATAAATTGTATTAATACATTGAGTAATTCTTCAAGTGATAACCCTTTCATTTAGGTTAGTTATTTTAGGTAAGAGACCTTCCTGCCATGCACAGTACTAACCTTTTACAATGTCCACAAAATACAGTCTGCCCTTCCTTTATGCAGGGGATCTGTTCCAGACCCCCCCCCCTACATAAAAGCAATTTTGCGTATGCTCGAGCCTCATTTAAATGAATGCGGCTCATGCACACGGCGACGTAGTGGCATGCGCACACCATGGGCGCACACACCATTACCCCTTATGGGATTTGCCACCACTTTTCTCAGCTCAGCTTTCAGCATATGGTGAAAGCCACATAAGGCAAACCCACGTACAACGCGGGCTCACTGTACTAGTATTATGGGGAGGTGTTGTGATCAAAGTGTTGGATTGGGACCCTGGAAGGCTAGAATCAATTCAAGGGCCTGAGGTTCTCATTGTTGTAATTTAGGGCCTGAACAGACACGCCAAAATAAAGTTGCTTTGGGTCACTCTGGAGGTATGCTGTTTAAATGACACAGGCATCTTAAGAGGCCAGAAGCTGTGCCTAAGCTGCACTCCAGTCCTTAGGACTGGAGCGTGGGTTTGGCACGGCTTCTGGCCTCTTAGGACTCATTCATCATTCGAACAGGATAGCTCTAAAGTGACCCAAAGCAGCTTTATTTTGGCCTGTCTGTTCGGACCCTTAGTTTGCTTTCAGAATTTGGTTAAGGGCTTATTCATCACTATAACCACAACCTGTCCACCCCTTTTAAAATGAACAGACCTTCTTACCCTTGCTGTATATGATGAGAATCCTATAAAGGCATTATGATGGCAGAAATTGTCATTACACTGTTTATGCTAATGGTTTTCTATTTTTCTGCAGCACAATGGCCTGAGCAAAAGTCCTCTGCCCACATATAGTGATGGCTAGTGGCTTCCATGTCAGTAAGGTGGTGAATCCAGGTTTTACTTCAAACATCAAATAAGGTATAAAAGATACTGAATGTATTTTGGAGACAGAATGGGGTGCAGCTCCTCAGACTAAAACTTGAAGTAGATACACTATCAAGCATACATTGGAGTCACGAGTTGCTATAGTCTTCAAAATCATAACAGCAACTAGAATGGCCATCTTAATGTCCTCATGGAATCCATGAGCCAGTGAAGTGTCATATTCCACAATATACAACCTAGGATCTCAGCTTAATACTATTTTATTATTAGGGCACGTATGAATATGCTTCTACAGTAAAGAGAAAGGAGGTTGCCAGGCCTCTTGCTGAGGTAATTATAACCTGTAAAGGAACATTACTTCCAGAACTGAGGTTCATCACTGGGACTTCAGAGTAGTGCCCCGCTCCCTTAGACATTTTATGCCTAGTTACCATTCTTTTTGTTCTCAGAAGATGCAATCATGAATTAAGAACAACTGCTGCTCAAATAATTAGGATCAGTGGTGCTTAAGGATTATTGCCATTAAAGAAGCATCATGGCATGACTAGTGTCATTGCAAGCTGTGAATTATAGATATGTGACTTCCAAAGACAGCTGCTTTACTACTGCTAGGACAGCCTTCCTTTGGCAAAACAAAAACCAGGAGAAATTCCTTTCATACTGAATGCTTTTAAATAGATTTTATTTTATGCTTCCCCAAAAAGGAAGTTCTTCATCTTGTTCTAAAAAGATAAGGTGAGCTGTTATTGCCTAGCAAAAGGAAAACATTTCTTGGTTTAGTTTGTTTGTTTGTTTTTGCTCCACTCCTACAGTTTTGGTAATAATAATTCTGGTAGGGTTTCACACTTCAAGACAGGCCAAGGAAATCTGAGAATATTCAACACCCCCCCACACCCAACACACACACACACACACACACACACACACACACTGGCCTTAATTTAGCGAGTACCTTATACAATATTTGGAACGATAAGAATTTTAGATATGTCTTGCTGGACAATACAGTGGCCTATATCCAATTGTTAGGCCAAACTACAGTAACCCCACTGAAATCAATAGACTATGCATATTTATGAATAGCCAACTGTGCCCATTCCTGGAGAAGTCAGATCTGGCCATGGTGGTACATGCCATGTTTGCTTCCTGTTTGGATTACTGTAATGCATTCTACATGGGGTTGCCTTTGGAAAGTGCTCAGAGACTTCAGTTGACCCAAAGAGCTGCAGCCAGGTTGTTAACTGGAGCTGACTAAAGGAAGCATGCAACTCCTTTGTTGTGACAGCTCCATTGTCTGACAATCTGTTTCCGGGCACAATTCAAAGGGCTGATTTTGATCTATAAAATCCTGACGGCTTGGGTCTAGGTTATTTGAAGGACCGTATCTCTCTTTGTGAGCCCACTAGGGTGCTGAGATCATCTGGAGAGGCCCTTTTCTCTGTCACACCACTCTTTTAGGCTCAATGGTGGGAACAAGAGAGAGGGCCTTCTCAATGCAAGCTTTGGAATTACCTCCCTAGAGAGGCCAGAAAGGCTCCATCCTTGCTATTCTTTCAGAAGCAGATAGATTCTTATGCTGTCAAGCCTTTACAAGCTTCTAAGAGTTGGGATTTAAATGTTGTGCATTTCAAATTTTAAGGTTTGTATTTTTAACATGTTACATTTTAATTCATAGCTCTTTTAACTTTATAATTGTTTAATTGTTTTTTTAAAAAATTATATTTATGCTTTTTAATTTTGTATTGTTTTTAAATAGTATTGTTTTAAATTTGCTGTTAGCTGCTTTGAATCCCTATGTTGGGAGAGAGGAGGGATATAAAATCATCATCATCTGTTGATGTATCCAGTTCCTATTGATTCAGGGAGTCTATTGTAGTTGGAACTAATAAGTGGATATAGGCCATTGGAGTTAGGGGTGAGAATCACAGGGTGTTCAGATTTTTCTGACTGTAATCCATAATCTTCCAACATTGAAAGATTTCCATAATCTTTCAACATTGACTATGATTGTTAACATTGGCTATGATGGTTAAGGCTACTGGATGTTGCAGTCCAAGAACAACTGGATGACCACAGTTGGCTAACCTGAAATAGTCCAATATTTCAAAACAGTGCAGCTGTAGTTAAAATGTGGCCCACAGGCACATGCTGCCCTTGGGATGCAGCTTCAGAGGCCACTCTGATACTTCCTAAAGAGCTAGACACTATTTTGTTTGTCATTTTTTGTCATTTGGGGGCTGGTTTTTGAGCCTGTTTCAATTAATATGTGGTCCTACTCATGTTGCATTACACATTTTTGATGTGTTTGTTGTTGTTGTTGTTGTTGTTGTTGTTGTTGTTGTCAGGGTGAGGGTAATCTGTGGGTAGGAGGGATTGAAAGAATTTCATTGTCATGGACAGATTGCTACCTAATAGGGCCACTTAATAGGGTTTAGACATGCTGGAATTTGTTACTATTTCAGGCATGAGGGATCAATTCAAATGGTCCATCCTCAGTGACAATTTATTCATTTTTATTTATTAAATAATAATAATAATAATAATAATAATAATAATAATAATAATTTATTTTTATCCCACCTCTCCAATAGGATCGAAACAGATTGAGGATTGTTTATTTCATTTCTATGCCATCTTTCTCCCAAAAAGGGACACAAGATAATGGATCCAGAATGGATCCAGAAAAACTCCTGAATCCTCTGTGGGATTTTCCAGTTGCTACAGTTGATGCTCTGATGGATTTGTGGAATAAGGAGATGACCCAGGAGTTTTTCACACAGGTAAAAATTCCCATCTTATCTTTCCCGGTTTGAATCGTCTTCCAGGATGCAGCAGGACATTATCACTCATACTGCCATTGATGCCGCTTCCTGCCTAAAACCCGCCTAAATATAGGACTGGAGGATAAGTCTACAGTTACCGTGGGCTATCCAAAAAAGACAAATAAATGTATCTGAAATTATATTAACCCTAAACTCACCATAGAAACTAAATTGACCAAACTGAGACATTGTAATTTAGACATATCATTTGATGACATGACTCATTAGAAACTATTGTAATGGTGGGATCATGTTGGTTAGTCCCAGTTAGACAGGCCTATTAAGTTAATTGTTCAATGGCAAATCAGTACATCGATAAATCCTAGTGGATTCAGTGGGGTTACTCTAGTCAGGTAAAGTTGTAGGCGCTAGGGCACACATTACAAATAAATAGGCTCAATCAATAGACTCAGCCCTGAGTTCAAAAACCTTTATCAGACTGTTAATAACAGGATGTTTTGAATGCCTGTAAATGATATTAATACAATGACAAAAATTAGAGATGTCCAGAGATAATTTTAATTAAAAAATACTCTAAGTTGTTGATTCTATATCCTCTTACCTGAGAGTAAGGCCCATCAAATAAAGGTGTGTATAGGACTGACTGGATAATACTCTAAGCATTTTATATGGCATGTTATTCCAAAGAGTTGAGTCCCACCCTCTTCTACAGAGCTATAATCCTACCAATTTAGCAGAAACACCCATACAGTAAGAAAAGTTATCCTTACATTTAGTACTATCAGTAATCTAAACATGTATTCTCCTCCAAATATTTGACATATTTTGGGATCAGTCCCAGAAAGCAACAGAATTAAGCTGTAGGACATTAGTTTTATTTGCCAACTTATTTTTTCCCACACACGACAGCCTCTTGGATATGAGGAAGCAAAGAATAATGACATTTTTGACAGCACCTTGGAGCACCATTTCATGCAAATCCCCCTGCACTTATTGATAAAGTACTAGCATAAACTTTCTAAGTTCCTAATGAGATGAGACAGCAGTGTTGGCATTTGAAGGATGAATACACTCCAATTTGTAGTGTGTGCTTTTTGAAACTGTGGTCTTAACTTTGGCTCTATCACTGTGGTGGCTCACACAGCATGCAACTAATAAGCAGATTTATCTTGAAGGCCCAGTCCTCACAGTGTGCATCTGTGCCTAGGCAGATGAATCCACATATGCATACAGCAGCAAATTGTAGCTTATCATTGCCATCAGGTCCTAGGTAGTTAGTAGAATGAATTTTTAAAAAATGCTGAGCGTACAGGTAAAGATACCCATTTGATTGTATGAAGAGTTGAGATATCATCATCATCATCATCATCATCATCATCATCATCATCATCATCATCATCATCATCATCATCTTGCAACAAATTTTCCATACAAATCTATTGCTGGGGACCTAAATTAGCAGAAGTGAGAAATGTAACAAATTGTTGCAGTAGAGTGCCAACCTTCAGGATATACCATTCTATTCCATCGCTACCAGGTTTTCTATGTGCAACATACAGAGCGCGCTCAGTCCTCATTTGGAGATTTTTCTCTTGTCCCATTAGCATTTTTTCATATCTTTTGGGGGGCTTGGGGGGGGGGGGGGGAAGGAGAATGGTACTTTGGGAAATCTTTCTTCCCAGACTACCTCTCCCTTGTGCGTGTGTGTTAGTATATGGACCATATATCAAATGGAATTCACACCAAGGTCATCAGAAACTGCAGAAATGATTTCAGTACACTAATGTTTTGCACTTAAGTTGTGAGCTATTTCCTTTCTTTTTTCCCCACATAATTTTATTGAAAAGGAGACTAGGTAAAAACAAGCAAGTGTGACTATAATCAACAGCATCAAATCACACGAAAGCTTTCAAAACCAGTCTCACCATGAATTCTTTTTGTTGGATGGGGGCTCCAAGGTGATTCATGGGGAAGAGATAGTTGGGTGAACATGACAATGAGGGTTTGAATGCTTCTTTTATTATCAAAATCTCATCAACTTGGAAATAATTTATCATGCTTAGGAGAAATTGTTTGGCTTACTCCCAGGCCCATGCAGCCAGGGGTGTACTCATTCCTATATCTTTCATGGTCAGTAACCAGCCTTTACCGTCCTAGGCAGTCTTCTGTGAGCACCCTTACAGTCTGAAATTTCACACACCTCTTAGCTAGTGGTAAACCTTACTGAATTGATAGGATTGTCTTCTGAGAAAATTAGCATGGGATTGTGCAATAAAACATCATGCTTCCTTGTTATAGATTGACTCCTTATGGATTTGGGGTCATTTTTAAAGAATAGACTGCCACATGTCCTTCTCATAAATTGATTATCTCTCACCAGAAGCATGAGTGAAAACAGGATGGTGAAAACATGAAAACAAAATAAAGGAAAGCTCTTCCTATGGTGCCCATCAGAAAGGAATGTTTATTCAGTTTTGGTATGTGCCAAGTAGATGACATTTGTTTTGTCTCAGTTGCTCTTGTCAACATCATTATGCAGTTTCCCACTGAATGAGGGCACTCAAGTAAATAATAAGTGTAGATTCAAGGAGGTGGAACATCTTGAGCCAGTTACTGTTTGAACAAGTTGTTTCCCTTCTTCACAATGCTCCTGTTTCTGTCTGAGCAGTTCAGTTTTCACACACAGATGTGCACACACACAGAGAGATAATCAATGATACAGAAAGCCATCAACGTTTTTAAAGAATTGCAGTTGTACATCAGTACATTTTAGGTTTGCAGCAATCAACAGGTTTTCATTTTCTTTGATGAATAGACTATAGTTACAGACATTATGAACTAGGTAACTTAATGAACAGCAGCAATGTAAAAGAAAATCCGGGAAAGAAACAAGGAAGACATTATTGCTAAGAGCCAATGTAATTGCAAAAGAAGTGAAAGCATATTCTTAATTTAGTAACAGACTAGGAACATAAAATACAAGTTACTGATGCTTCCTGTTTCCCCTGACTAGTTTGCAGCCAAAGGTGCACATTTCCTGCCATAGGTAACACTTAATGCTTTTATTGTTTGGGAATAAAAGTTATTGAGACACCTTCATAATAAACTGATGAAATCTGATAGATTTGTTTAACAAGACACCATAATTATAGAAAATATTGAAAAGTGTCACTATTACATCTGACTCTTGAAACAATGTACTGTAAAATCCATCTGAAGATATAGTCCAGAATTCCTCACAGACAGTATGTCAAGTGATATGCATGAATAGAATGCAGTATAGTCATATCTTTGAAAATGTATAGATATCCATGGAACAAGGAGTGGGATACGATGGAGCATTGAAATTTGCCTCTCAATAAACATTAACAGAATCATGACACTGAGGTCAAGCAACAACAGTGTGAGGGTCACCACTGCCCAACCCTGCTTTAGAGTGATGGACTATGAAGAAGACACCCAGCCAGCTACCAAACATTGACAGTAGAGCCAATTAGGAATAAGAAAGCTTGGGCATATGTGACTCATTCTGTGCAGAACTAACAAATGTTAGCTATGAAACCATTGTCTTGAGAGATCCTCTGCCAGTGTCACTCGCCACAACTGCTGTTACCCAGTAGCTGTTAGGCATGTTTAGTCTGGCTCTTCAGCAAAAGCCTGTCTGATGTGGAAAACCCTACCAGCAGCAGTTCTACCATCCAGTAGTGTAACTAGGGGCTGCAGAGTGTGTGGACCTCACCAGGTAACACACCAAGGGGTGGGTGACACCACTGCTTCTCAGACATCTGCATTTTGGCAGAAATGGACTGTGGCATTCACCTGTTTCTCTTTATAAAACTAAGGAGTTGGTGTGAGTGGGGTGAGGCTCAGTGAAAGAAGATAAGAGAGGCCCCAGGGTTTTTAAAATTAAATTAATGTTTTTAAAAAAGAAATCTTTAAAAACATCACATTTTACCAAATTTTCACTTTAACCACATGAATATATATATATATATATATATATATATATATGTAAATACATTTATTCTGTGTGTATGATATCGTAATTTAAAGGTATAAATTTAATTTTGCTAGTTGTTTATGTCACAACTATTGCCATTACATTCAGTGATATATAGGAATTACAGTTTACAAGTAAATCAGTACAAAAAACATTACTAAGGACTCTGTATGGTGTGATATGGGAGGAGGTCAATGAGGGGGTGACACCATGAGTTACCGCCCCAGGTGACACCAACCCTAGTGACGCGACTTCTAGCAACATAGCCTCTTTAATCACAGAAGGGCACCAACCTGCCAACACAGAAAGATAGTATCATGGGGGGTGGACAACAGGCTGCCTTGCAGGTCTCTCATGCATAGAGTCAGCATAAATTGAACTTGACTTGACGGCAATTAACAACAGCATGTGGCAGGTAGCCATGCCTCTTATGGGATACAGCTCCTGTTATGCATACTGTCCCATCCATTTATCTGAGCTGGGCCAGTCAAGATTACCAGGTCATGTTGGAATTCAATATGATGCTTTTTATTATTTTATTTTTTAAAAAATTGAACAACAACAACCAAACAAAAAACTCAACACATTAAAAAAAACCAAAACATTTATTGTTCCATTTATCTTTTCCTTTCTCAGTTCATTTCTATCTTTCAGTTTCGTATTCTTATACGTTTAAGTCCTCCTATTACAAGTTTCATTTTACTGTTCAGGATTGAATTTATCCACTTTATTCATTACCTTGTTTCTTCTTTATTAGCATTTTCTTTCTCACTATTCTCCCTAATGTGAAACTTTTTATCATATTAAAATCTTCATAATCCCCCCCCCCGGGTTTGATTTGTAGAGCCTTTCCTTAAAGTAGGTGAATGCAATGTGAATGTTTCCATACTCTGCACTGTTATATTAGCTGTACAGAGGAAAGACAACATGTGTCCCCCTCAGAGATTTGAACTGATGACTTGCAATCAGTTTGCCCACCCAGTTGTAGGCAGGGAGACAAAGAAGATGGAAGCAGAGAGAACAATAAGACCATTATTCATTGCTTGGGAATGACTGCTCATCTAATTGCTTGTTAAGGCTTGGAAAAACCAATGTGTTATTTGGGCAGGAAAGGGCGGAGCAGTAACAAGTGCACAAGAACAGAGTCATATTTGTCTGTCCCACTAGATTCTAGTGTTAACAGAAGCTTAAACAAGTTCAGGTCAGAGAAAGAAGTGTGTTCAGCTAATTATTCAGGTCAAATCCACCAAACTTTCTGAATACATGTGCTGACTTTGCCCTGACAAGCCATTTCTACAGCAATTAACCTCCTTTATTTAATTAAAACACCAAAGGGGAATGACTTAATGGATGCCAAGTGTCTGAACAGAGGAAGCTTTTTCCCACAGTAGTCATAGCAATGGAAAAGGGAAGTGCTTGTGATGTGTCTGTTTCATGGATACAACAGTTATAAAGATCAATTTGGAAGGTAAATGAGTGTATCTCTCTCTCTCTCTCTCTCTGTGTGTGTGTGTGTAATGACTTTTGAAACTGTATAAGAACAATGAAAACCACATGAATGTTATTACAGAGTCAGAGCTTAATTTATTATCTGTCAAAATTTCACCCCACACCCCACTTCTGTAGCCCACTGAGACTGAAACTCAGCCATCTCAATCTTATTTCTTGGCACAAATATTAAGAGAGGGGCATGTTTGGGATACATTCCAAGGCAGAATTCTGGATTTTTTGGTATGAATACCAGCTCAGACTCCCAGTGGGCTTTGGGAGAGATATGCAACATGTAGTTCAATGTGTTACCTTCCTTAAGTCAGGGACGTAGCCAAGGGGGGGGGGAGGTTTGTGGGGTCCAGAACCCCCTTCCGTTAGATACAATGAATGGTCCATGCCGCTGCACCGCCACACCCAAGCCCCATTATAATGGTGGCACTTAGTCTGGACCCCCCCCTTCCCAAAATCCTGGTTACGTCCCTGCTTAAGTATTGAGATATTATTAGGAAACTTGTTGTGTATATTTATAAGAGGTGGTAGGGCCACTTTTTCACTCTGCACCAATCCAGTGGTGCACCCTGGCCCATTGAAGCATGGCCAAAATGATACAAAGTCACTTCCAGCTGTCATATTGGTAATATTTTGGGGTTGGGATGGAGGCGCTATTGAAGGTTAGGGAAAGTAAACCACTTAGTTATATTTTTTGGTCTTTTCAGGGCAAAAAAATTGCTGGAAAATTGTCCTGTTATTTCTGCAGTGCAGATGTACAGTTGGACAGCTATAGCCATATAAGAAGTTGTTCTGAAGTTTCCATGGCCATGCTTCATGGCTATGCTGATGAGAATTGCAGTCCAACAACATCTGGATAACCATAGTTGCTTAAAAGGGTGGCCAGTAAATCACAATTCCCACTACCCACCTGGGCTTCCTAAGGAAGGCTAGGGAGCACCGTCTCTTATAACTGTATTGTTGCATAGACAGGCTAAACATTAAGCTACCAGTGACTTAATTATGAAGATTTAGAGAATATTCATAACTGGTTGTCATCATGACTAAAATGTTTGGCTGATTTTGTATTATCATAAACCCTGGAGCATTTTTTATTACGTTATTTTTCTGACCTCCTGTTATTTCAGTCAACTGATATAATACTCAGGGTCAAGACTGTACTGAATAATGCCTTGAGGCCGTGACACATCTGGTGAGCTTTATGAGCCATGCATAAATAACATGTAAGCTAAATATTTCATTCACAGCACCATTTATAAATGTCATATGCCATTTTTATTGGAACATCACATATGGCAACATATAGGCCAGTGATAAGATGCTTGTGGTTTTGTCTTATTCAGAGATACCTTTACTGAACTGTGATGGAAACAGTTATGTATGAAAGTACTGGAGCCTTAACAAGCAATCAGATGAGCAGCCTGATATTCAGTAATGCTAAATCATATCCTTAAAAGAAAACATGCAGGGGTAGCTGTGTTGGCCATTTAACAAATCCAAACAAAAATCCATCAGTGATACCTTTACTGGCCAACTGAAATCCACAATATACTTCTTGCAAGCCTTTGAAGTTCCATGGGCTTCGAAAGCTTGCAACAAGTATATTGTGCATATTCTTAAAAGGTGTTCCTAATGTCAGTATTTCTGTCTAGATCATTTGTCTGCAGATTACATGATATATTTATACTGAGTTCACAGTTATTTTTCTCTTTCACTAAGAATTCTGAGAAAGGGACAAGAGGGCTGAGCATCTCTTGCTTGGTTAGATCAGGGATCATTCCAGACCATGATATTTCAGGTCCAAAACATCTAGTCCAAAACACACTGCAGAAATAATCCAGTTTGAGACCACTGCCCTGGCTCAGTGCTAGAGAATCCTGAGAATTATAGTTTATTGTGTCCCCAGAGCGCTGTGACCAAGAAGGCTAAATGTCTCACAAAACTACAATTCCCAGAATTCCCTAGCATTGAGTTACACTGGGCTCAAGCTAGATTATTTCTGCAGTGTGTTTTGGATCTCTGACCTAAAGATGGGAATGGGTCCTGATGATATCATTAAACACAATTCATTAAACGTCAACTATGAATATTGATCTGTTCAGAGGTAATCATCTGAATTAAAAAAGAGAGAGAAAGGTTCTTCCAAATTACTGCAGTGAGAAGTCTCTCAGCAAATATTGATTGTTGGTGGCCCTTGGTGGCCCTTTAATACAGTCTGTAAGGGACAGCATGACAGTGTAGGAGAATGGAAGAAGTTAGATGGACTGGCCAATCACCATTCAGATTTCATAACTCTTATCTCTCTTTGCTTACTGTTAGCTCTGGAGGTGCATGGGCAATTAGCATAGATCTCATAACACTGTAGACAGTTGGCCAGTCACCAATTCTCTTCTTTGTTCACTATTGGCTTTGCAGATCTGGTTGGGCATGCCTTCTCTTTTAAAGGAGAGAGAAGGCTGGCCCAGTACCATCAGGGGCTGGCCTGAAGAAGGAGGCTCCTCCCTCCCCAACTGTCATCGTTCGGCCTCTGAGGGAGAGAGAAGGCTGGCCCAGTACCATCAGGGGCTGGCCTGAAGAAGGAGGCTCCTCCCTCCCTAACTGTCATCGTTCGACCTCTGAGGGAGAGAGAAGGCTGGCCCAGTACCATCAGGGGGCTAGCCTGAAGAGGGGTCCTCCCTCAAACTGTATCTTCGGCCTTGAGGGAAAGGAGCTGCCAATACATCAGGGGTAGCCTGACGAAGGAGGCTCCTCCCTCCCTGTCATCTTTCGGCCTTGGGGAGAAAGAAGGTTGGCTAGTCTCAGGGGCTAGCCTGAAGAAGGGACTCCTCCTACCTAACTGTCATCTTGGCTCTGAGGGAGGGAGGCTGGCCAGTTACATCAGGGGCTGCTAAGAAGAAAAGAGGACCCTATACATCCGGTCAACAACTGCAAACCATTAGAGATCAAAAACAGAGACCTCGAAGGAGAAAGAAGAACAAAAGGACCGATTCACCCCCACCTCACCATTCCTTCTCTTTGTGTCGTGTCTTTTAGATGTAACCTGTGGCCGGGAAACTGCTGTTATCCCCTCTATGTAAACCGCGGATCCAGTGATTGGGCGGTGTAATAAATAAAAACATATTATTATTATTATTATTAAAGGTAAAGTGTTCCAAAACCGTACTGTAGTAGCAATGGACTCTGCATTTCTCCTTCTAACCTCTGAGGAGGAAGAAAAGGAATGCTGAAGGGACCTGGCTGAATCACAAACATAAAACTATATGAATTCTTTAAACTTTTTTCTAATGATTTTTGTTATGGTGTATCCCAGTATTTAAAAAAAAAACATTCTGGGTAGAAATAAAATGTTGCTACTGGTTCTGGAAATTCCCACTGAACAATCCTGCAAAATACAGTAAAAGCACTAGTGCATCTAATATAGTAGCCAACAGCAACATATATGTTAAGTGTTTACCTCCAAAGTCTAACAAATAGTCATCTTTTTGGAAATTAAATTTTAAAGATTTTGCACTGAAGGAGGTTTTTAAAAAATCTGTTTTCCACTTTTTTCAAAAACACTTTTCCAATTTCTAATATTAATATCACATGGAATTTAAAGCTAATGGAATTAAAAAGTTTATTTCCTGGACTGAATCTCCCATACCCACATGGCCAGAAGTAAGAGGGACTCACCTGCATGAATATCTTTCCATATCACCTGAACTGAGGATGACAATCACAACATCTAGACCAAATACAGGTCTATGATTAACATCACCAGCTGTTTTTCTTCCCTTCTCCTGCATCATTTTAAACACGTTTGCCTGATAAAGAAGCCAGTGGAGCTTTGAAAGTTTGCAATATGCATAATGCACATTTTGGTTGGCCCACTAAAGATATCACTGTTTTGTGGATTTGGAATGATACTGTACTTTGCTATATGGCCAACATGACTACTACTGGATATGTTAAATGGGATACATAAGTCAACTATGTTCTGCTTGAAAAAGAGCAGATAGCCAAGCTCTGTTTGAACACCTTTATAAGCACAAGTTTTAACAGGCTAGAATTGTAGTACCTAAAAAGAACTGAAAATGAAGCCTTTTTTGGTTTTGGTTTTGGTTTTGTTTGGGGTTTTTGGTTAGTTTCTTCATTTGTTTTTGCTAACTGTGGTACAAGCAACATAGGTCTTCAAGAAAGGAAACGGTACTGCTGTTTGAACTATTTAGGGAAGGGTGGGGAAAACAAACCTAAATCTATAGACTCTATCTATAGAAGCACGTGTTTCTGGATGACCTAGAGATTCCTAGAGAGATTTTTTTCCTAGGAATCTCTAGTTACTCCACGTGACTCTATAGTTAACTTATGGCAGAGATCCCTAGAGAAGTGTTCTCTCAGCATTCATTATTTTTTATTTATATTTATTTATATATATTTATTTAATTTATTTAGGTATTTATATCCTGCCCTTCAGCCCTAATGGCTCTCAGGGCGGCTTACAATATTATTTTTAATCAGACGGTTCCCTGCCCTCAGGCTTATACTGGCAGTTTTAAAGCTTAATGCATACTTGAAAGCCAGTGTGGTGTTGTGGTTTAATAACAGGAGTATACAACTTGGGCTCTGGATATTCCCTACTCAGTTCAGTTCCCCACTTGGCCATGGAAATCCATTGGGTGAACTTGGGTAAGTCACACACACTCAGCCCCAGAAAACCCCAAGACAGAGACACGTTATGAATGTTCCTATAATGGTAAAAGAGATCAGTGAAGTTATCAAAAAGATTAAAACATGACAGGCACCTGAGTCAGGAGGCTTGTCAGCTCTTTATTACAAATGTTTTGAGAATGATATTTTATTGCTTTTACAACAAAGGATGAATTCTGTTTCGCAGACTGGGAACATTCCAGATAATTGGAAAGAGGAGAATATAGCATTAAACCCAAAAGAGGACCAAGATTTTATTGACCAATAAATAAATAAATAAATAAATAGTGGACAAATATCATTATTGAATAATGACTATTCATATGTTGTTTACAATGGTTTTGGCTGAAAGACTGAAAATAATTCTCCAGGATTTTATTCATACAAGGGTGCCCATTGTCTCTACTTTTGTTTATCTTGGTTTTGAATAGAGACAGAAGATAAGATGGCAGATTGTTGGTATAAGCATTAAAAAATAAATGTATAAGTTACGAACCTTAGCTGATGGCTTGGTGATAGTATTGGAAAATCCTTTGGGATGTATAGAAATGTTAATTCAAATTAATGTTTTAATTAATTAAAATAATTAAATTTAAATACTCTAGAACTCTCATCAGACATTCAACACCGGACCACATAATGTCTGTTGGCTATTTTGTCTTGAATGCTTCATCAGTGCCTAAAACTTAACATGGCAAATACTGATCTTTCCTCCAAAACCTTCCTCACAATATACATTCTTCATTACAGTCAACAATATTTCCATTCTCCCTGCGAAGGAAGCACATAGCCTTGGCTTTATTTTTTATTCTTCTTTGTTTTTTTCTCCCCAAATTCAGGCTGTAGAAAAGTTATGCCAATTTTTCCTTTACAATATTGCCAACATTAGACTTTTCTTTCTGTTTCCTCTGCCAAGACTTTAGTTCATGCCCTGGTTGTTTCCTGCCTTGATAATTGTAATCTTCTTTTGATGGGCCTCCCATTGTCTCATCTTAGTTCTCTGGTCTCCATCCAACACTCTGCTCCTAAAATTATTATTTTTTCCTCTCTCTCTCTCTCTCTCTCTCTCTCTCTCATCATTTTGATTATGTTACCCCACTTTTGGTATCTCTTCATTCCACTTAGGATTTTGTACAAGTTTCTTCTAACATTTTTGTGGTTTTTTGGGGGCTATATGGCCATGTTCTGGAAGAGTTTATTTCTGATGTTTCACCAGCAGCCGTGGCTGGCATCTTCAGAGAATGCTGGCATGGGAGTGAGTGGTGTGTGTGTGTGTGTGTTTGTACACACTGTGTGACCCTTGGTTTAGAGGAAGTGATTTACATGTTAACATCTGTGTTGGTCTGTTGTTGAATGGCAAGGCCTCAGGATGTCTATTTAAATTAATGAACCACTGCACTGTCTGCTGGACCCTTGATGGTTTTTGTTTGCATTGGCTGGGTCTTGATTTTGGTGTTTTTCAGGACAGGTAGCCAAACTTTGTTTACTTTAAGGTTTTTTACTTCCCTGTTGAAGTTGTCTAGGTGTTTGTTGATTTCAATGGATTCCCTGTGCCTTCTGATGTGGTAGTTGTTGGCATGATCCAGAATTTCAGTGTTTTCAAATAGCATTTTATGTCCAGAATGGTTTATATTATGTTCTGCTATTGCTGATTTTTCTAGTTGACCCAGTCTGCAGTGTCTCTCATGTTCCTTGGTTTGTGTTTTAACACTATATTTTCTGGTCCCTATGCAGACCTGTCTGAAGCTGCACAGTATGCAGCAAACACTTTCGCCATTTGAAGTCATGGAGAAGCTCTGACCATGTTTCTGAACCATCTGAACAACTTCAACCTGAACATCCAATTCATGACAGTTTTGATAAAATGATGTACCATTATTAGATGATCCCAGAGAAACTACCTACAACGTACAGAGAGATTTTGAATGTATGTTGGAAATGTGAAAAAACATGAAGGGACTGTTTGCAATATGTGGTGAACATATAAAAAGGTCAAAAAGTTCTGGGTTCAGATACATACTTTGATACAGAGGTTCTCAAAGATTAATGTTCAATTAAAACTGGAACTCTTTCTTTTTGGATTTATGGATGAATACTTTAAAAAAAAGCTATGGAAGATTACTTCAACATATGATCTCAGATGAAGTTAGCAGAAATTGATATTTTTATTTTTATTTTTTATTTTTTTAGTATCCTGCTTTTTGTAAAAACAATTATCTGGTTTGATTTGAGGAAAAATATTATTGATATTTCTAAAAGATGGGAAATCTTTTGGATAGTCTTTTTGCAAAAAAAAAAAAAAGAAAGAAAGAAAGAAAGAAAGAAAAGAAAATACCATGATAACTATTGGTTTTGAGAATCAATAAGATTTACTTATTGGAAGAGGTGTATGATGTAGTTTTAGTGAAAGAAGTATAATTATATTATATGTATGTTTAACAACCAAAAAGAAAGTTGGACCCCACTGCTCTGTATCCATATAGTTCTTTTTATATCTTCCCCCTTTCTTTCTTTCTTTCTTTTCTCCCTCCTTGTTGCTTTTTAAAATATTTGTAATTTTTATTGTATCCAGAAAATCCTTTGTGTAAGGAACAACATTCTAAAAACCTGTGGCAGTTTTTTGGTCAATTTGCATATAAAATTCTATAAAACATTTCATTGACATTTGGACATTTGGAGTGTCCTTCCTAGATGATGACAGTGATACGTGACTTGCTATTTTTTTAATAATCAAGCACTAATCTAAATGAAGGCATTTTTCATTTATCTTTCCTTTCATTACCTACAACCAAAGATTGTGTGGGAAGGAGCCATTCATTTGATATTGAGTATTCACATATTACAGCAACAGAACAAGATGAACTCACAACTGAGTGAGTTCACTCAACTTGCTGTAATGCCTAAAAAAAACCTGTTTCCAAACAGATTAAAACATATAATTAAATACATTATCATTTTTGGTCTGATCATTTGATGCTTTTAGTGATCTGATGGATTATCTGTTTTTGGTCATTAACTCTGTTTAAAACTTTTGGAACTGGGAATTGGAAAGAAACTATTTGATGGTTGAAAATGCCGTTCAGTATTGTCCCAAAACAGTACACAAACTATTTCAAGAATTCTTTCTCAGAACTTGATCTGATAATTTATTAACTGGAGAAATTATTAACTGGAGAAAGTCCTCTCTAATAGACCTAAAGATTAATGTTTAACCTCATTCAAGGTGAACGAATGGGGAGATTTACAGTGGTTTCTATGAGACACAAAGTATAATGTTAACATTTGCATTGTGGTTGTGATGGTTCAGTATCTTTCAACAATGTATTTAATAATTGGAAATAAAATTAATTAAAATAGAGCTTGCCTATTATATATATGTGAGAACACTTGACTCTCAATTTTGGAGTAAAATAAATAATATATGTAAATGTAAATAAGGAATGCCAGAAAAGGAATGTATAGTTCAAATTTTATGTCCCATTTCGTTAGCATGTTGAAAATCAGTTGTAAGGAAACAGGCAGGATTTGCTTTAAAATATTTGATCTTAATCCAAATGCCTTCAAGGATGAATTGATTTGGCAATAGGAACAATAGCACTGTGATACTGCCAGGATCCATTTGTCTTTTTCTCCATGTGCTTAATTGTGTTCCTCTTCTGAAAGTTTAAACACATTGCTTAATCCCTTAACCTTTTTAATTTGACAATGCAAAAAGTTTACAAATATATACTAAAAATTGATGGTATTTTTTTTTTTTAAAAAACCCACACACAACAGAAATACAAAATTAGTAGCAATCTTAGGCCTCATGCCTATGCATTACAATATCTCATTGTCTGTTGAGTTACAAGTGAACATGAGATGTGAGTTCATTGAAAACACTGAGCTTCACTGAGTTAAAGTGATGTGAAATATTTTTTCATATAATCTTTATTTTCTTAAGTAATAAAAAAGTACAATAAAATTTCCTTTAACATAGGAAATTTAGCTATGAAGTCCAGGAGCAGTTCCTGGTCTGTGTCACTATTGTATGCATTTAGCATTTATCCATATATGTTCCATTTGGTTTCTTCTTTAATTTCATTAAAAAATAAACCTGCACCAAGCTTTATATTTAAAGGCATAGGTACTGTAAATATGCATTTTTGAATTTACATTTTACATTTCCTTTCTTTGAATGGAGAACTGCATAAATACATTTGGAAACTGTTGAATCAGATAACTACAGTCTGGTCTGCATATTAATCCAGACACTATGGTTCAAGACAATTTATACTAGAACCTGCAAAGAGCAAATTCCTCAAGCAACCCAAATTCATACAGGGCCTTAGAATGTAGCTTAAAGAGTATAGAATAGGTGTAGTAGTAACAATTAGTTAAAATGTCCAGAAAACATTGGGGGGTTTTCAGGGTGTTTAGAAATACGGGACAGCACTGTGGTCTCACTCCTTTGTTAGAATATTTTTTATTGAATGGAGCTCTTATAAACCTAAATGCTTACTACTACTCAAGGGTATACACAGTAATTGGCTTTCCCTTTCCCTTTATGACTGTTTAGTAAGTCTTCCAGGATGCAGTTTCTCTAATAATTGTTGTATCTGTGGGCATTCCAATAATGAACTGTGCATATTTCTTTTAGAAACAGTGTCTGACATCCATATTTCTCCCTAGCAGGGAACCTTCTTATTTCCACATAATGCAGCACCTCACAGGCATCCAAAAAAGAATTATCTGTAGAGCTTGACATCATGAATCAAGTTGCAGCAAAGTGAAATTGTCCTCCCACAAGATGATGGTTTGCTTAAGAAAACATTTAGAAATATGTGCTATTCATTACCTGTTCAAATATATACAGTTTAATTATTCATTGAAACAGAATTTAGAAGAAAATACAACACCTACTAAAATGAGTAAGGAACTAAAACTAATTAATAAAGGGATGTTTTAGTTTGTCAGAAGGAATAAACCATCAAGAGAAATTATTCAGTATTTTTAGAGGTAATTATTTAGACCTTAGACATCACCAGGAAGCTGAAGGAAGAGATAGGTTGCTATTTGTTATTGCTACCATTGACTTCTGCTTCAGAAGTGGGTCTGCTCTTTGCAGAACTGAAGCTCTGACTCATAAGGTATTGCTAACTACTGAGCTCGGCTCCCTTGCCTGTATGAAGGTTCATCTACACTGTAGAATTAATGCAGTTTGACACCACTTTAACTGCCATGGCTCCATCCTCCAGAATACTGGGACTTGTTGTTTTGTGAGACACCAACACGCTTTGGCAGAGAAGGCTAAAGGCCTTGTAAAAGTACAAATCCCAGAATTCCATGGGATGTAGCAACAGCACTTTAAGTGATGTCAAACTTCATTATTTCTACATTGTAGATGCACCCTAGGCTATAAAAGCAGGACTCTTGCAGAGCCTCTGTAGTACAGTAGGTGAGAAAGAAAGAGAGGTGCATGGTATACCTGCAAACATTTCATAGAGGACAACCAAGAAACATCTGGCCAAGATGGCAAAAGTTATTACTGAGAAAAAACAAAGTTAGGAGAGACTCGGAAGAGCAAAATTCCCCTCCTCTCCTCTTCCCATGCTGAGTTAATGGAGTTCAAATAACCTTTGCACTTAGAAATCACTTTGTAGCTACTTAAGCAAGCCAATAACAGAGGTGAAACTGGGAGGAGGAAAAAGAATATGGGACATTTTAAAAGCAACAGATAACTGGGGCAACAGAGAATTAGTCTGGAGGAATCTCCAACTGACAGGCATAACCTCCAACTGTCCTTGGCATGGTCAGGCATAACCTCCAACTGTCTTTGATCAATCAGGGCAGGTTATTTCATGGAGATCATCAGAA
This sequence comes from Sceloporus undulatus, assembly GCF_019175285.1. Lineage (NCBI taxonomy): Eukaryota > Metazoa > Chordata > Lepidosauria > Squamata > Phrynosomatidae > Sceloporus > Sceloporus undulatus. The sequence goes on from NC_056526.1 coordinate 114,742,404, forward strand.
ACTGTGGTGAGGAGGAGGTTGCTGTTTCTTTCTGTCACCATGGCCCTATGCTTCCAAGTGGGACTCCCTCCTCTCTGTAGGATTGAGGCCCTGACTCAGCAGGTGCTACCTTCATCAAGCTTAGTTGTCTGCCTCTCTGCTTGGACTATAACAGAAGGATTCTTCTAGGGGCAGACCTGCCAACAGAAGAGTTGCTACCAAAGGATTGCCACCTACATTGATTGACCCTTTGAGGGTTTATAAACATAAGGGTCTTTCCCTCTGCAAGACAGAAGGGAGAGTTTGCTACCTGACACGATTATTTTTTTGGGGGGGGGGGCATGTTGTTAACATTGTTGTTGACGTATACATAAATTGATTGGCTTTTTTCAGGGGCTGCATTAAAAAGCAAGAATAAATGTTGACCATCAATAAATATGTGGAGACCAGAAACCTTTTTGTGCCGATTCATATTACACGCTTTTCAGCATCTTTTACTGTTTCATGTGATTGGGTCAGTGAATTTCCCCCCCAGATTTTCATCCATGACCTATCCAAGGTTCTGAATTATGTCCTCAAAACTGGTTCAGAACCTTGGGCAGCTCTTTTAGGGTTCAAAATGAACTGCTGTAATGGATTTGCCACCATAGTGGCATGATAGCCATTAGCAGCCACCAGAAACATTCCTTTAGTAAAAGGCTCTCAAAGGTCACACTTCTAAACCACCCTCACTCTTACCGGGAAAGATATGTCTAGTAGCAATAGATAGGCCTTTTAGCAGTATGATTCCATAAATTCCATAGCATTAATGGTTTGGTGAAGATCTTGTGAAGATATTTTCATCAGAACAGCAAAGGAAACTACCTCAGCTTTAATAGTTTATGAGAACATGCACTTTATAGTTCAGCTATGTGGCACACCCATTGCTTCCAGGTAATGTATTATGTTAACATGGTTGTTTCTTAAGTGAGGTAGTCTATATTATTTGAGTCTATACATTATATTACTGTTTGACACAATTACTATAAAGTCATAGAACACAATAATCTTCCATAATCTCGCCACTGCTGAGTATTTCCCATAAAAAGCTTCATGGAATTTCATCAAGAAATAATATTGAGCTCCCCATATCCTATAGGCATAGCTCTCCACCTCAAAATAGCTGAGGCTTCAAAACAGCAGGGAGTTTATTGAAATATGGCACATGCTGTCTCTCTTTTCTGTGAATAGCCATTAAAATCAATTAGTGCCTTTATTTCTACCGAGCCTCCTGTAATCATTTGCTCAAAGTGCTGCTCTTAGATTAATATCGCACATTTTTCAAGTCACTCACAACTGATCATCATTATTACTTACCAAATAATCAGTAATACTATCATCATATTCTGTTAGGTCCTTTATCATCCATGAACAGATTTAAAACCCAAGTAATATTATAACATCTCAGACCACTGTGGCTACAAGATTTCATTTTTCTGGTACAGAGGAAGTAACTTTTTTGGCCTTTTGAAGTCATTCCTTATATAATGTTGATTATCCACATCTTGAAGAATTAGAATTCCATGCCTTAGTTATACTGCATTCTAAGGGTGTCAGTTAAAGATTTGGGTTTCATGAAATAAATAAATGTTTTCCTTACCCAGAAGCTAATGTTTAACCCTGTCTGTCTATGACTGTCCCAGTGGCCAAACTAGGAAGTTAGTATCTTAGGCCCCATTCATACTTCTAAAATAATCCAGGATAAATCTGAGTTGAATCTTTGTTGTTCACACACATCTTTGTTATTCACACACATCCCAAATGCACTTGATGCACTTTGGTTGGGGGGGGGGGGTGTCTGCCAAAAAAACACTTAACCTGGGATATTCAATACTGAGATTTTTTTCTAAGTTTTCTGAGTTTTCCTGAAAGATCGGCATCATCGCCAGCATGAATAAGGTTCCAAATTGATTTAAAGCACTCTGTATCATTGTTTATTTGTGCAACATATTTTCTGCACAGAAAATGGAGGAAAGGTTGTGTTCACAGATACACGCACAAACAGTTTTTCTCCATGGCATAATTGTTCTGTAACTCTTCAGAACACTGAATACCAGAAGGAAAATGTTTAGAAATCTCAATGATCTATTATTATTCCTGAAAGTATTCTCCAACTCCCCAGAAACCTGTTTTTCAACTTGAGAACAAATAATTAGAAATATTATTGGCATCCCTAACATTTAGTTCTTGGGTGAAGACCACCATGGTATCCTATGCATGGCATCTTGGGCTTCATAATGAAACAATGAGCAGATATAAGAAACAAGTAAACAACTGGCTCTGTAACAGAAAAATGAGATGGACAAAATCAGACACTTGCCTCACTTCTATGTGGGTGAACCTCAGAAGTAGCAAAGTTTAATGGACTTCCTCTGATAAAATGGGGAAGGTATATTTACAATGAATGCTTTCTTACGTATAAAGTTGCCATGTTCATTTCCTGGTATCCTCACCAGGATCTAGAAAAGATTTCAAGGCTGTCTACTGAGTATATAGGGAATCTGTAACTCGCGATTGTAAATAAAGCTAGTTGAGACAATTCAGCACAAAAAAGTTTTGCATGTCCAAATAATAGAAACAGAAAATAAAACCGAAGTGGGTTCCATCTGTCACTTGTTTACTTGTTAGTTATACTCTGCCTTTTCCCCAGTGTGGCACCAACAGAAATACATTGCTGGCCAAGGTACAGTGGGTCCTTGGTATCTGCTGAGGCTTGTTTCCATGATACCCTCTGTGGATACCAAAATCCATCGATGATCCAGTCCCATTAAATAGAATGATATAGTAAAATATATAAAATGGCAAAATCCAGTTTTGGGGTTTCTTTGGGAATTTTTAAAATTATTTTTTTAAAATATTTTCAAGCTGTACATGGTTGAGGGCAAATTGTATCTCCAGATAGACTGCAAGACGTATTTCTTACAATTCACTCTGTGAAATGAATTTGTAGAGACAGCTATTCCAAACATTTCAGCTAACACTTTGCTGTCAAGACTATTTCAGTGGATCAGTGGTTCCCAGTCTTTGGTTCTTCAGAGTCTGAATGATTAAGATTTCAGCTGTCATAATTCCTGACTTTAGATAAATTGACTAGGTCCAACCAGGAGCCTCCAAAAGCTGTCAACCCTCAACCCTCAAAATTTCTGACTATTGGCCATGCTGACTTGAGTTTCTGTGAATTGGAAACCAACAGCCTGTGAGCTGGCAGATATGAACCAATGCTGTAAGACCAAAGAAAAGACTTTCACAAATGAAGGAAGCTGTAATGAGAATTATAAGGTTCCTGAGATTGGTGGACAATTCTAGCAATGCATATGAATTTTTGAGAGAATTTGCAACATTGTTCACTCACATACATTGCTAGGATTGTCCACCAATCTCAAGAATCTTAGAACACTTATTAAGGGCTTCCTCTTTCCTCTACATGAGCTTGCCCATGAAACCCACTGGATGACCTTAGTCAAGTTGTATGCTCTCAGTCTCAGAGGAAGGCAATGACAAACCTCCTCATACCAAATCTGGCCAAGAAAACCCTGTGATAGGGTCAACATAAGTTGGAAATGAAGGCACACAACAACAATAATAACAACAAGAAACCAAGAAACAAGTGAGAAATAAATATGCAGCTGGCCTTTTCGAACTGGAGTTTGCACAGTAGATTGTTGAAACTATTGGTTTCTATGCATTTCTTTCATAACAAATGGTATGAATGGATTGTAAGTGTTTCATTTTGTCACAGGTGACAAAATGAATGCACACCTTGAAGACAGACCTGGCACTCCCTTTTATCTGTACACTGAGGGAATTATTAGCAGTAGTTAGTCAGCTTTCTGTAAGAGCAGCTTTTCATCATTACTGGCTACCCTTTAAAGAAAGCCCTCAGACTGAAAACAACTAAGTGTACGATTCACCCACATGACAAAAAGAGAGCATAGACTTTAAATTCACGGAGTCACTCATGCATAGAAATATCTTATTATAATACAGATTAATCAATTTGTCTCTGTGGTAGCAAAAAAAGAGGTCTTATGCCTTCACTAAGTGGTTGCAAAAACTGAAAAGAAAGCTGAATAGCATCACAGAACCCTCAGTAGACTAATAAAATAATCACAGAGAATTTTTCTAGGACCACAGAGTAGGCAAATTGCTCAATGATCTCTGTAAGATGGTGCTGTGATAGAGGAGGTCACCTGGGTGCCATCAGAAATAAAGAAAGGGGAGTCAGCACCCTCTGGAGAAAGGAGGAAACATGGCTGGGTTAGGTCAAATTTTAGAGAAATTCAGCTCTTTTCACCAGCAGTGTATTCAAACACTTTTAAAATCTGCACTTATTAATGATCTGTATTCAGAAAGAAAGAAAAAAGAGAGATTATATTGTAAAGCTCAACCAATGGGGAGTAAATGCACATACACACATAGTTACCACATGCTGAATCACAAATTTTGGTCCTCACTTTTTAGGGACAGGCGTCTGTGGGCTACAATGGAGCACCACAACCAATGTTTAAAGGAAGCTGGTTACAGGACAGAGTCTTCAGGGTGTGTTTGTTTCCCCCCCTGATCCTGATTTAGTAGCTTGCAGGAAAATGGAGCCTTGTAAGGAGGACGCAGGCTCCCATCTCATATCACAGGCTACATCCATAAAGACCAGTAGAACCCTAAAGGAGCACCATGGTACAGATGTGACCACTTCCAAATATGCATCAGCATCTGTAACATGCACATGAGATTGCTTCTCCAGGATCATATTTTGTATGAAAAAGGTTGCCTGAAACCCCTGCCTCCACCAAGCAAATGGATCTTTTAATCTTCCAATCAGGAGATTCGAAGCAGAAAGTGATATAGAACTAGTGGCTTGGATTAAGTGCCAAAATGTAAATGTAGTAAATCAACTTGGCGTGTTTCTCTCAATTTGAAAGGAGTTGTCCAAGGTTCTGAGACTTATCCAGAATCATAGAATCATAGAGTTGGAAGAGACCACTAGGGCCATCCAGTCCAACCCCCTGCCATGCAGGAAATCCAAATCAAAGCATCCCTGACAGATGGCCATCCAGCCTCTGTTTAAAGACCTCCAAGGAAGGAGACTCTATCACACTCCAAGGGAGTGCATTCCACTGTCGAACAGCCCTTACTGTCAGGAAGTTCCTCCTAATGTTCAGGTGGAATCTCTTTTCCTGTAGCTTGCATCCATTGTTCCGGGTCCTGTTCTCTGGAGCAACAGAAAACAAGCTTGCTCCCTCCTCAATATGACATCCTTTCAAATATTTAAACAGGGTGATCATATCACCTCTTAACCTTCTTTTCTCCAGGCTAAACATCCCCAGCTCCCTAAGTCGTTCCTCATAGGGCATGGTTTCCAGACCTTTCACCATTTTTGTCGCCCTCCTTTGGACACGCTCCAGTTTCTCAATGTCCTTTCTGAATTGTGGCGCCCAGAACTGGACACAATATTCTAGGTGGGGCCTGACCAGAGCAGAATACAGTGGCACTATTACTTCTCTTGATCTAGACACTATACTTCTATTGATGCAGCCTAAAATAGCATTGGCCTTTTTAGCTGCCACATCACATTGTTCACTCATGTTCAACTTGTGGTCTACTTGGACTCCTAGATCCCTTTCACACGTAGTTTCATTCAGCCAGGTGTCACCCATCCTATATCTGTGCATTTTATTTTTCCGCCCTAAGTGCAATTCCTTACATTTCTCTGTGTTGAATTTCATTTTGTTAGCTTTGGCCCAGCTTTCTAGTCTATTCAGGTCATTTTGAATCTTGATCCTGTCCTCTGGGGTATTAGCTATTCCCCTAATTTGGTGTCATCTGCAAATTTGATAAGTATGCTCCCAATTCTGTCATCCAGGTCATTGATAAAGATGTTGAATAGCACTGGGCCCAGGACAGAGCCCTGTGGGACCCCACTGGTCACTTCTCTCCAGGATGAAAAGGAGCCCTTGTTGAGCACTCTTTTGGTTCGGCCGGTCAACCAGTTACAGATCCATTTAACAGTTCCTTTGTCTAGCCCACATTTTACAAGCTTGTTTGCAAGTATGTCATGGGAAACCTTGTCAAAGGCCTTACTGAAATCAAGATATACTATATCCACAGCATTCCCTTCATCTACCAAGCTGGTAATTTTATCAAAGAAAGAGATTAGGTTTGTCTGGCATGACTTGTTTCTCTGAAACCCATGTTGACTTTTTGTGATTATGGCATTGCCTTCTAGATGTTCACAGACTCTCTGTTTAATGATCTGCTCCAGAATCTTTCCTAGTACTGATGTCAGACTAACTGGACGATAATTGTTGGGATCCTCTTTTTTCCCCTTTTTGAAGATGGGGACAACGTTTGCCCTCCGCCAGTCTGCTGGGATCTCTCCAGTTTTCCAGGAGTTTTCAAAGATTATTGCCAATGGCTCCGATATTACATTTGCCAGTTCTTTTAATACCCTTGGATGGAGTTCATCTGGTCCCGGAGACTTAAATTCATTTAGATTAATAAGGTGTTCCTCTACTATCTCTTTACTTATTCTGTGCTGAAATTCCCCTATTCTGTCCTCTGCTCCATTATCCTCAGGTTGAGCACCCTTTGCCTTTTCTGAGAAGACTGAGGCAAAGAAGGTGTTGAGTAATTCTGCCTTTTCTCTGTCTTCTGTTACCATTTTGCCATCTTCTCCACGAAGTGAACCTACCGTTTCCTTCTTCTTCCGTTTGCTGCGGACATATCCAAAAAAGCCCTTTTTGTTGTTCTTAACCTCTCTAGCAAGCCTGAGTTCATTCTGTGCTTTAGCTTTTCTGACTTTACCTCTACACATGCCTGCTATTTCTTTGAATTCCTTTTTTGTGATTTCCCCCTTTTTCCATTTCTTATACATGTTCCATTTCAAACTTAGCTCGGTTGAAAGTTCCTTAGTCATCCATCCTGGTTTTTTGAGACACCTCTCGTTTTTCTTCCTCACTGGAACTGTTTGAAATTGTGCCTTCAGTATCTCCCTTTTGAGAAAGTCCCATCCGTCCTGAACTCCTTTATCTTTTAGTATTTCTGACCATGGAATCGCCCTCAATACTTCTCTAAGTTTACTGAAATCCGCTCTCCTAAAGTCTAGGATGCGTGTTTGACTAGGCCTGGCTTCTCCTTTCCACTGTATTACAAACTCCAGGAGAACATGGTCACTTCCACCTAATGATCTCACCACTTGCACCCCATTAACCAAGTCATCCTTGTTGGTTAGGATCAGATCTAAAATAGCTGACCCCCTTGTTGCCTCTTCCACCTTTTGGACCATGAAATTGTCTTCCAGGCAAGTGAGGAATTTGCTAGACCTTGAGGATTTTGCTGAGTTTGACTCCCAGCAAATATCAGGATAGTTGAAGTCGCCCATCACTACTACATCTCTCTTTTCTGACTGTGTGGTCATCTGTTCTAGAAAGATATCATCCAATTCCTCAGTCTGACTTGGGGGTCTGTAGTAGACTCCCACCGTAACATTCTTGTTGTTTCCCTCCCCTTTGATTCTTATCCAGATGCTCTCCACCT
>NC_056526.1:114750054-114900193 GCF_019175285.1 Sceloporus undulatus
TCACCTTTTGGACCATGAAATTGTCTTCCAGGCAAGTGAGGAATTTGCTAGACCTTGAGGATTTTGCTGAGTTTGACTCCCAGCAAATATGAGGATAGTTGAAGTCGCCCATCACTACTACATCTCTCTTTTCTGACTGTGTGGTCATCTGTTCTAGAAAGATATCATCCAATTCCTCAGTCTGACTTGGGGGTCTGTAGTAGACTCCCACCGTAACATCCTTGTTGTTTCTTTCCCCTTTGATTCTTATCCAGATGCTCTCCACCTGGCTTCCATGATTGATGTCCAGGATCTCTTCACTGGTGTAAATATCTCTGACATATAGTGCTATTCCTCCTCCTTTCCTGTTTGGCCTATTTCTCTTAAAAAGGTTATACCCCTCTATTTCCACATTCCAATCATGAGACTCATCCCACCAGGTTTCAGTGATGCCTATTATATCATATTTGCTTTGTTGTACTAGGAGTTCGAGTTCATCTTGCTTATTTCCCATGCTCTGTGCATTAGTGTAGAGACATCGCAGACCATGGTTCCCTTTTACTTGCTGCTGTGCAAGTTTTTTTGCCTCCCACTGTTGGGTCCTTGCACTGTTTGCCTTGTCTCCTCTATGTCAGTTTGACTATTTTCGCCATCCCTTTCGCCTTCCTTAATATTGTCTCCCTTCCCCTCGGAACTCAGTTTAAAGCTCTCCTGATTAAGTTCTTGAGACTGTTGGCAAAAACATTTCTTCCAACTGGCGTGAGATGCAACCCGTCTGTTGCAAGAAGTCCCTCCTCATGGAACCGCAGCCCATGATCGAAGAATCCAAATCCTTCTCGGCGGCACCATCTGCGAAGCCAGTTGTTCACATTGCGATTTTCCTCTCCCTTCCTGGACCATGCCCTTCAACTGGCAGAAGAGACGAGATGACAACCTGTACATCCATTCCTTTCAGCTTCCTACCAAGCGCCTCATAATCCCTTTTGATGTTCTGAAGGCTGTGTCTTGCAGTATCATTAGTTCCCACGTGGACCAAAAGGAAGGGGTATTGGTCAGTAGGCTTGACCAGTCTTTTCAGCCTCTCTGAAACATCACGGATCTTTGCACCTGGAAGACAACACACCTTTCGAGACATCTTGTCAGGCCTACAAATCACTGCTTCTGTACCCCTCAGCAAGGAGTCCCCCACTACGACCACACGCCTCCTCCGAGGCTTAGCAGCGACTGTTCCCTCGGGTGGGACTCTCAGGCTCCCCTGCTCTGTCCCTGAAGTCTGTCCATGCTGCTCTTCTTCATCCTCCTTGATAAGGGAAAGAGCTTCAAATCGATTCTCTAGCTGCAAACTCCCCGAACAATTCCTTTTTGGCTTACTTCTCTTTGTGACATTCCTCCAGCTGTCTGCCTCCTTTGTTTGGCAAGTGACCTCTTCCACCCTAGCATCTTCCTCTGCGTGGTACTCATCCAAGATGGTTAGTTCTATTGTGTCCAGAAAATCCTCTTGTTCCCTAATATGCTGAAGTGTAGCTACTCTGGACTCCAGCTGCTGCACTTTCTCCTCCAAGAGTGCTACCAACTTGCACTTGGTGCATGTGAAGTTCTCCACTTCTGTAGGCAAGAAGAGAAACATCCCACAAGAGTTGCAGGTGACTGCAGCAGATCCCTCATTGTCCATACTGCAAAGTCTTTAGTAATGAATATAACGGTCAATCTACTGGGAATAGTTCTTTAAAGGAATGTACTGGCTGTTATGTTACACTTAAAGGGAAGGTTCTGTTTCAATATCTGATTCTAACCTGATGCCACTTGAGCAGAGTTGTTGAGTTAAAGAACTACTAAAATTCTCTCTCTGGCCGGACTGCTCTGGAAGGCTCTGGAAGTTGGTATATAAAGCTAGTCTGCTAGCTCCGCCCCCTTGTGACTCACAGATGTGACTCACAGAAGCTCCTCCCCTTCAGCAATGAGCACACGGTCTCAAGCACACGGTCTCAAAATGGCTGCCAAGCAGCTCCTCTCCTTCTCCTCTCTCTGGCTGGACAAAAGGGTAGAACAGATTTTCTGCTTCACTGACTTGGGAGGCAACACTGGATCCAAGGCAGTTAAATCCACATTGTGAGAACAATTAATGTCTTCTTCTTATAGCAATTTTCAGCAACTCACATCATACTTAATTTTTAAATATTTCTCTGTAGATATTTGCAGCTCTGCAGGAGATTTCTAGGTAATATTTCAAGTATTCTAGGGACACTGTTTACTATACTAGAGATACTCCCTCAGTCGCAGACTGTAACATTCATAAATTCAGTCCTATTGATTACCCTTGACAACCTAGTTTCTGGTTTCATGGTTGGCATATCGCTCCAGGAACATATAATTCAGTCTCTGTCCTAGAAATACATTTTGCATTTTTTAAAAATAAAATAAAATCCTTTACTTTTTTTCTGAAATTCTTCATACGTATCTGCAACAAATTTAACTTCAAACAAAATCTGATAGCAGCATAGGAGCATCGGGAACCCTCATGAAGAACATTGCTTGTCTTGGTGAAACTGTTTTTACTTTCTTTGGAATTCTTCAACCCTTCTGTCCAAGCTAAGAATGCTTGAGGGACCCTATGTAAAAATGAATGGATTCACACAATGTGAATGAACACACAGCTTAGAATATAGCTATCCACAGGTTTTCACATTTCTCAGAATACTGTGATGCTATTTTCAGCAGTTCAACAGTAGATCCTATCATTCCTGGGGGAGGGGGCATCTCAATGGCCTTAGGAGATATTAATCTCCTTTTCTAGGTTAAGAGCAAGACCACTTAAAGCAATTCCTGGAAGCTACAGTAAAAAATCTCCATGATAATTTTGTTTTTCTAGAATTAAAACACTGATATCAGAAAGGGGAAAGGGGGGGAATATGTCAGGAGTGGGGCAGGAGTCACATTTGGAAAGACTATGGATCCATAAAACCTTGCTACTCTCCTGATCTCTATTCATATCACACCAACCAGCTTTTGATCTATGTTATCCCTGGAGCTAGCATTGGTTTCCATGGAGGGAGTCTGAAAAAAACAAGCTAACAAATCTAGCCCAAAGAAGAGAGGGGGAATGAAGAGTGAGGTAGTTGCCTCAATAGCAGATGGAGTGAGGTAACAGCATAGTATTGGAGGAGAGAACTGTGTAACTTGGTCCTCCAGGGATCATGAAGGATGTTGCTCCATTCCCAAATCTAGATGGCTCTGTTGTATGGAAAGGTGCCTTCTTGCCTTTGACTTCTGGAAGCAAACAGTGTAGGCCAGTCCTGACTACCTTCCAAGTCTTTACTTCTGGTGCATATCATTCCTAGGGTGTAAAAGAGAGTCCATCTGGTATTTACATATGTAAAAGGGAGGAATGACATCTTCATTTCAGGCAGCAAAGTGTCTTGTGCCAACCTGGCACATAGACAGAACTTGGCATTTGCCAGACACTTGAGTATTACAGCTTCCAGAAAGTAGAGGTAGGATTAATCTGTTAATGGATCGTAATATATTTGAGAGGAAATTCATAGTTAAATATGTAGTTTAATAAAACTATATAAATATGTCTTAAAATATATATTGAAGTCTATATTTTGAGAGGGCTATTTTAAGATCACAAATTGATGGAGAAATGGAATTATATGACTGGAGAAGAAATAGATAATTGTCAGAGATCAGAATAAGAGCCTTGCTCATCCAAAGCCCAACCAGAAATTTCCCTTGTTATGATAGTCAGAGGCTACTCCAATCAGGGCTAAGTGATGCACAATTTACATGAATATATGAATCAGCCCTAATTCACATCAGTAGGGCAATGTATGTCATTTCAAGGTGATTGTGTGTCGCAGAAACCTGAAAATTGCATGAACTTTCCAATTAGTACAGATAGAGGATGTCTGCAATTCCATTAGAATAGACATGTAATTCTACTACGCAGAACAGATTCTGGGTTAGATATTTATTATTCAGTTTCTTCTTATTGATGGCTGGTAATTACTTAGGTCTTCCTCCTCCCCCCACTTTTTTGTTAAAGGAAAGTTTGACATCCTCCTCTGCAGTGTTTGAAAGCCAAGATAAAATACTTTAAAGTAAATGTGTTGCTAAACACAAAGAAAGATCTTGCCCATATGGCATTCTGTGGCTTTACATGACAACTTGATTTAAATATTTGAAACTGATATAAACATGCTGCCTGCCTAGATCAGGAATATCTGGACTGGAGTCTGGTTAGTGTCTTCTGGATGTAATCTTCTGGATTACTGTATGAGGTATAAGGGGCTATCCTCTAACCTGCAGCTGTCAGGGTCGAGACTGGCCAGTACTGTTATTTACATGGAGGGGTGCTTGAAAGCAGCAAGGCAGTTGAAGCACGTGGCTCATCTTGTCTCACAGGAAGAATGAAATGTGTGTACATGTGCATGTGTGCGTGTAGGCTTTCAAGTCACCAGTTAACTTATGGCAGCGCCATGAATTTCATAGCATTTTCTTAGAAAAAGAATACTCAAAAGTGGTTTTGCCAGTTCCGTTCTCTGAATTATAGCCTACAGCACCTGAGAATGCTAGTAGATTCTTGTATGTGAAGGATTTGGTGATGGTAATGTGGGGATGAGAGAGAATTTAGTTTGATCCACACTTTGAAATATTCTGATCTATCTGACACTTCACAGGTTAATATGCAGATTGAGATGAAAGGATATTTCAAAGTACTCAGTAGTCCAAATTTTGTAATGCAGTTTCAGATCAAAAGTTGCACACAAAAATGCATATTTAGAAAACGTGGCAGATCAACTATATAGAATCAGAGATGTCTTCCAACACATAGTCATCCAGCCTCTGTTTAAAACCCTCCAAAGAAAGAGATTCCACCACTCCGTGAAGCAGTGTATTCCACTGTCAAACAGCACTTACCATCAGGTAGTTTTCTTTTCCTAATACAGTCTGCCCTTCTTTCCTGCGTAAAGGGAATTCTGCCTATGATTGAGCCTCATTTAAATGAATGGGGCTCATACATATGGCGGTGCAGCGGCGTGGTGGTGCAGCGCTGCGGTGTTGCAGTGACACAGAAGCGCACGGACACCACAGGCACATAGCCCATTATTCCTTATGGGATGCATCACCCCTTCTCCCAGTGCGGCTTTCAGCATATGACGCGGGCACACTGTATTTAGGTGGAATCTCTTTTCCTGTATTTGAATCCATTGCTCCATGTCCTAGTCACTGGATCAACAGAAGGAACTTGTCCCTTCTTCAATATGACACCCTTTCAAATATTTAAACATGATTATCATGTCACCCCTTAACTTTCTCTTTTCCAGGCTAACCATACCCAGCTCCCTAAGCCACTCCTCATAGGGCATGGCTTCCAGTTCTTTCATCATTATCGTTACAATCCTCTGGCAACGTTATAGCTTGTCAATATCATCCTTGAATTGTGGTGCCTAGAACTGGATGCAATATTCCAGGTGAGGTCTGACCAAAGCAGAATATAGTGGTACTATTATTTCTCTCAGTCTAGACACTGCACTATTATTGATGCAGGTTAGAAACACATTGGCTTTTTTAGCTGTGGGTTTACACTGTTGACTCATGTTCAATTTGTGGCCTATTTTCACATGTATTGTCATCAAGCAAGGTGTCACCCTCCTATACCTGTGCATTTCATTTTTCTTCCTACGTGCAGTATAATATATTACTCCCTATTTTAATCAGTTTTGCTAGTTTCAGCCCAGCTCTCTAATCTGTTAAAGTCATTTTGAATTTGGATCTTGTCTTCTAGCGTATTATCTACCACTCTAACTTTGGTATCATGTGCAAAATTGATAAGCATACCCTCTATTCCATCATCCAAGCCATTTAAAAGCTATCAACTAGTACTTATTTTAAGACAGAACCCTGTGGTACCCCACTAGTGACTATCTCCAGGATGAAGAGGAAACCTTAGTGAATACTCTTGGGTTTGGTCAGTCAACCAATTGTTAACCCACCTAGCTTCTCTAGCCCGCATTTTACTAGCTTATTTGCAAGAATATCAGGGAGGATCTTGTTGAAGGCCTTACTGAAATCAAGATACACTACATCTACAGCATTCCCTTCATCTATCAAGCTTGTAATTCTGTCAAAAAAAAGACTAGTAAGATTAATCCAGCATGACTTGTTTTTCAGAAACACATGTTGACTTTTAGTGATCATGGCATTCCTTTCTAAGTGCTTACACATTGTCTGTTTCATATATGAGAAGTTATGTAAATGAGAAGTTATGTATAATGATATCAGAAAGAAGTGTGTACAAAATGCATATTTTAATGAAAGTTTCATACACAAATAACCTGATGCAGAAACATAAACATACATTATATGTAGTTGAATAAATGTAGAACTAGAATGATCTAGACACAGATTGATCTGTCCATTCCTTATGTTAATCTGATGCTCATGGTAATGATGATAGTGCTTAACAGACTATTCAGAAATATTGAATTTGAGGTCATAGTACATAAGAAGTACTCCACTTTTTCTCTTTTGGAGGAACCATTCCAACACGCTAGCAATTATTTGGTGTTGCAGTGATCATGGTGAACATTCATTTAGAAATTCACTTCATTTTGGTATGTGAAAAGTTCCTTTGCAATACGTAAGAACTAGCTTTCTCAAAGCCTGAACATATCTTGGCACCCAGTCCCTAAGCCTTTCTTCATTCTTAATCTTTCATGCCTACCTGGGGCTCCTTGCTCTTGTTAGCGCAAGATACATCAGGATATACTTCTCCTTCTTCCTTTTAAAATTTCAGCAGACTCCCAGCCCCTTGAGAATACTATGCAGAGGTTGCAAAGCTTTAATGAATAGCATAAGCAGTATATTTCTGTACCGGTTATCAGTGAACTAGCACTCCCTTGGCTGTTTATAATGTGTAAGCTAATTGCCTTCAACAAGCTGGGAACTCTTTTTACCAACCTACGAAAGGATGGAAGGCTGAATGGACCTTGGAGCCCTGCCTGAGATCAAACTCACAACCTTGTGGCTGCAGTACTGGCATTTAACCACCAGGACTTCCTAGGGTGAAGGTTTCCCACCAGGGTGGATGTTTTCCACATGTCTGCATTAGTGCAAGAATGAAGTCTTTAAAAACTGTGATGCTGCCCAGTTTGGTGGCAGTGGTGAAGCTCAAGTATAGCACAAAAATGGACACATCTACATGCAGCACCTAAGCAACATGTTACAGTAACTCCTATGGCTTGTGGATCATACTTTGACCACCAGAGTGTATGCACTGTGTGCATACACTACAAACATTTATGTTTATCAAAAGCAGGGTAGATTGGTAGAGAATGCAATACATGAATACATGCACATTCATGACAGTTATAAATATTACTTTAAAAATATTACTAAATAAAAGTGATTGGAGCAAGTATATGACCTTCATGCGTCAGAATACATTGCACATTAACCTAGTTTTACAAATAACTTCCAGAGTATCTTCAGTAACTGACAAATTGTTTTTCTCCCTTGAGAAATCAGAAGTCTCCAATCCCATAACCAAATCTGATATTTAGAATCACACAACTGTCCAAACCAAATGGAACTCCTTAGTTACTAATTTAATTTAGAATACAGTATAATTCTTGTCTCATAATTTTTAGCTTCCCAGTTCTACGTGCCTCAAAGAAGCACAGGATCAGAATTCAAATATTCTTCTTCCTATACCAACAAAAGCACCCACACACTATTCTACAATGGCTGTCAAAATTAAGTGAATGGGAAAGTCACTTGAACTAAATCTCTTCTATATCTCAGGAAATTCTTAAAAGAGAAGAGTATGAAGCTGAGTGAAAGTCATGGAAAGGAAGCATTTTATTGATGTGAACAGGCAATATGAATTCTAAAACACTCCTCTGTGGGAAATGACAATATGAAACAATGTTTTACCAATTCTCTAAGAAACCATTGTGTTTCCCTGTCAGATGTCATCATGCTGAACTCTGCTGCATGGAATCAAAGACTGATGGGTGAGTTTCACACTTTAGCAATATAAAGCTGGTCTCAAAATGTGTTTCCAGGGAGTTGACAGTCCAGTTTGAATTTGGAATACCATGATCAACATGCAGGCTTTATTTTAAATTCCAGTAAATGAATTTAATAAAAGGCACCAAATAATTCCAGAAGAAAATGAGCATGTGCTTTCTGGACAAAGCAAATTAATTGATTGCATAGATAATTAAAAGCTATGGAATGCTCTTTTTTTTAAAAAAAAAATGGGAGTGGCACTAGAATTGGAAGTCCTGATAAGGAATCTGTACTAAGGAACTATGCTACTGTTAGAACAAATATGGAGAAAAATAATGGATCCCAATGGGCAAAGGAGTAAGGCAATGCTGCATTCTGTCGCCCTATTTTTTCAACTTGTATCCAGAAAATATACAAAAAGCAAGTTTAGACTCAGAAGATGGAGGAGTGAAGATAGGAGGAAGAAACATAAACAATCTAAGATATGCGGACTAGTGGAAAATATCAGAGACTTAGAAAAACTATTGAAATTTAAAGAAGAAAAGTGCAAAGGCAGTCTTAGTGTTGAACATAATGAAAATGAACATAATGACCATCAAGAACAATGGCCATGGGTGAATGCTACCTAGATAATGAGAAAATCAAAATAGTCTATGACAGTGATGGTGAACCTTTTTGAGGCCATGTGCCCAAACAGCCTTTTTTTACAGCACCGGGCTCTTCCTGGTACTGGGGGTGAGGCTTCCTCCCTTTAAGGGATGGAGTTCCTGGTCGCCACTTTCTATCATTTACCAACCTCTGAGGGGCACTTTGGGTCCCTCGGAGGATGGGAAATGAGCTTTGGAGGATGGCCGCCAGAGCAGGGAGCCTCTGGTCACTGCCCTTCATCATTTTCTGGCTTCTGAGACTCCCAAAGGGTCGCTCAGAGGCCTGGAAAGAGGCTTTGGATGATGGCTGCCAGAGCAGGGAGCCTCTGGTCACCACCCTCCGTTGTTTCCTGGCCTCTAAGGTTTTATTATTTTAAAATTTTATGGTATAGGAGGGAGGGTTAAGGTCGGGGTCTTGTGGGTTTTTTATGTTTTATTATTGTATATTGCATAAATCATGTTGTTACCCGCTTCGATCCCCAAAACGGAAGAGTCGGGATATAAATAAATATTTCATTCATTCATTCATTCATTCATTCATTCATACAATTTAGCCCATATTTCATTCATTCATTCAATTTAGCCCATGGGTTACTTTTTACATATGATTAAAGTGCTTTTGTGAACCATTTTTAAACAGTTCTGTCTCATGGTTATTTGCTATTGTTGTGTGCCTCCAAGTCAGTTTTACATACAGTATGGTGACTCTGATGTGAGCTTATCATAATGTTTTATTAGCAAATTTCTTCAGAGGGGTTTTTGCCTCTGAGACTGAGGGAGTATGATTTGCAGAGGGGCACTCAGTGCAGGTTTTTATGCTTTCATGGGGATTTGGACCCTGGCCTTCAGAGTCCTAGTCCAACACTCAAACCACTAGACCATGTTGGCTCTCCTCATGGTTCTACAGTAATATTCCAAATGTTGTAACTCTATTGCAGCTCTGTTTGACTTATTTTCTTCCATAGATTCAGCACCTGCCCTATTGGAATGACTATGCAGTTACCAAAATGTGAAAACAGTACAAGAGCAGACTACGAACATAGGTAATCCTGAGAATAATAAGATGTTGTTTGAAATTGAATAAAGGGCAAGGAATTGTCAAATCTTGAAAACCTTAATCTTTTGATAATTCTTGTTATTCAAATTTCATTCAGCAAACAAGACTACTGAGATAGAAATGATCTAAGCCTTACTTAGTTATTAACTCATAATTTTCCTTCCCAGTGTATATTTAAGCAAGAGGCTGGATTCATCTAATATGTTTTTCCAACTTTTATGCCTGCTGAACTTATGAAACTCAGCAGCTTAAATGTGGCTTAAATGTAGTTCTGATCAGTTGGGAGGAAAAAATCCACATGGAAAGAATTCAGCCCAGATACTTTAAGGCTATAATATAAAGCAAATGTTTCCAAAACTATACAATTTACAGTTTTCTAAATGATTCATCTCTATGGGTATTTTATTACTTACATGTGTATTTTATCTAAAGTGTTTCATAGAGTGGGGGTAGATTATATATCTGTCAGACTCCTGAAACATCACAAAACAGGAGATGCAGCCACATTAAGTGTCTCCTTTCCACAGAAATAGTCTTATCTCATAATAAACATAACTCTTGAGGTCCTCTTCTCTCTAATAGAATGGGAGCTTTATATATATCATGTAAATTATTTTCTACACTGGAAATAGCCAGATACCCTTAACATATTTCATATGATGTATTGTTAAAAATAAATCTAACCAACTCTCTGCGTTTTCTAGATTGTGACTCTTCTATTTTCAGTACACATTCTTGGAATGAAAATAAGAACACAGATATATTTGTCTCATTGAATAGTATTAAGTTTCATGCTGAGAGAGGGCATCATATAGAAGGGATGCTGTGCATGGGACAGAGCAGACCCAATCCATTCTGCTGCCTAATGTGATGCAAACAAAATAATATGGAGAGCATTCCCCATTCTGTCTACATGAAATGACTGAACTGGCAGCTGGATATTACTTCTACATTAGAAACAAGATGTATGCCACTGGACTTAAGAGAAGCAGATGAGTTTAGGCAACATGTGATCATTAAATTGCATAGTGTCTGCCATCTCGCCAACAATTTTTAAAATTCTTTTCAAATGGATTAAGCAAGGACCATGTTGTTAACCTAAAAACAATTTTGACTGTTTGAAGCCTGGGAATAAACAAACTAATAAACAAGGGGGGAGCAACCTGGTGCAGGTCCATCTGAGGCCCAGATGTCAACCTACAACATCTGTTCTTGGACAAAAACACCAGACCCCAAAGTCAATCCAAAGAGGATTGATTGCTACCTCGGCCAGTGATCTTTGGAAGGCCAAAAACTGGAGATCTCTCTTCCAAGCCACAAAACTTCATAAAAGAAAGTAAATTTTCGATCAGCTCAAAGGTAATTCTCCTTCCCCACCCCACAGTTTTGTGCCCCATGAAGGCAGTTCCAGAGACCAGTCCTCCACTACAATTGTGTTCCTGACAAATATAACAATTTTATTATCAGTGTAGTGTACTGATTTGGGTATTGGGCCAAAACCATGGTGGGGAACCTATGGCAACGTGCCAGAGATGGCACACAAAGCCATTTTTGTGGCACGTTCACCTTAAGGACACCGTAATACATAAATGACTTCAAGACATACCAATAACAATAACAAACAATTGTAATAGACCAATCCTTTGAAATACCCTGATAATATTTTTTGTGATGATGGAAGGTAAATGAATTTGGTCAAGTTCTCTATGTGCAAATATTAAAATGAATTTAAAAATGCAGAGAAGAGGAATGTTAAATTTGTATGGTCTTAAATCAGTTATACTGATAGAAATCTAATTCAAATTTATTCTCACTTTGCATATGATGTTCTCTAGACATCTTAAGCATTCTTCTTAAACTTATGTACAATGAGATCACTTGCCTTTATGCTTAGACAAAAAAAAAAAATTGTGATATTTCACCAGCCGACATTCATCATGCCTACCCTCTTTAATAAAATAACCGTGCATTCTCAGATGCACACAAGCTTCTTTCAATAATAGAAAAAAGTGATTTTAAAGTCAGTCAGCATTCTTTTGGCTCAGCATAAAATAATAACTCAAAAGAGGATTCTAATTTTATAAGACATCAGTTTGCTGAAGACTAGGCA
Source organism: Sceloporus undulatus (assembly GCF_019175285.1). Lineage (NCBI taxonomy): Eukaryota > Metazoa > Chordata > Lepidosauria > Squamata > Phrynosomatidae > Sceloporus > Sceloporus undulatus. The sequence continues at coordinate 114,761,864 of NC_056526.1, forward strand.
GTCAGCCCCCTAAGCCAGAAGGATTAGATGATGATATAGCATTCTTTCAAGGAAACCCAGCAAGGATGGATGTGCCACATCATGCTGGGTATAATCCACAGCACATTGAAGGCAATGTCAAACATTCAGTTGATTAGAATGGATGGTGACTGCACCCTATAATAGCTTTAAAACAGCATTTTACAGAATTTTCAAGTTTTACTCACAGGTGTTGTTGAGCCAAGACTGATTTAAAAAAACCATTTCCACTTTTTATAGTATCATACTGCCCACATCCCCATGTGTATTTTAATCTCTCCCTCCCTCCTTCCCTCCCTCCCTCTCTCTCTCTCTCTCTCTAAATGAGTAGTAATGACAGTTCAAAAAGAGCCCAACCTTCCCCCTTAGACTCCAAGACTAGTCCAAGACTAGGAGCAAAAATGGTTTGAGTGTGGATATTGTCATGATATCATACCGCCACACCTGTCTTAAATTGCACTTGATTCAGCAGTAGATGAGTGAAGTTTAGTGTTTCCTGTGCAGGGGTCCTCATTGCCCAGCGATGCTGGTATTTCAAGGCATGAGCTCTGGGCCAAGAAAATTTAAAATTGTATGTAAAATTGTAGTTCAGTGTTGGACTAAGAGTCCAAAAGCTCAGGGTTTGAAACCGCATTCAGCCATGGAAATCCACTTGGTGATCTTGAGCAAGTGACCCCTGCTCCACCTAAGAGGAAGGCAACGGTAAACCGCTTCTGAATAAATATTTTCAGGGAAACTGTAATCTATTGTCGCCACAGCTTCAAGTTGACTCAAATGCACATAACAACAAAAACAAACTAACTGAAAATTACACTATGCAGTTTTAACAGTTTACCACAGCTCTGTGAACACTACCTTTCCAAGCCACCCTGATCATGACACAAAGGGACAGTCTGTTTTGCCCCTTAGTTAAACACACACACACACACACACACACACACACACACACACCAAAAAATAAGCATATCTCAATAATTTTTTTCCTCAGAAAGCACACTTTCAAACATATTAGATTTAAAAAAAAGAGCAAGAACTCAATTATTGGGGTACCTAAGCTCTAGCCTGTCCATTTTGTCCTCGAGATCATCTCTACATAAATCTACTAGCTAAGAGTGAATAATAAGCAAAAAATACAAGTGTTTAGCTGCATACTTAAAACTGGGAATATCATATCACTCTACACCACTATAGACCTAGTAATGAATATTTAAAGTAGGGATACAGTTATTCACTATTTTAATTCTTTAGAGGAGTAACATGCAATTTTAACAATTTTCTTCTCACAGCAAAAAACAAAATTCTTTAAAACTATGCAATTTTCAAATACCATTCACAGTTCAAGACTGTGAAGAAACACTGGCAGGACTGAATATTCAGAGCAGCATATCAGAGCCAAGCTGGCAAAAAATGGGTGCCTGCCTGAATAGTGGCTACAAAAAGGAGGAGCAGCCATTAAGAAGGAGGAGTGTGTTTTAGAAGTGGCAAGAGTGCAATTGGGAATAAGGGTTCAGCCTGAATGAAATTCAGACTCCCATATAAGGAGAAAGGATTTTAAAAGGAGGAAAGAAGTGCTGTGCAATTAGTTTAAAGGAATAAGGTCTTTGAGAAGTGAGGAGTCAGTTAATGAAAGTTCATATTCATATTATTCTGTGGAATTGTGATTTAGGAATAAAGCTAGATTTTCATAGGATTTATACTTCTATTGAATGAGCATTAGTGCAAGTTGTATGTAAAGAACTAAAACACAGCTGAAGTGTAACTGAAGTCTTTGAGTGAATTGGAACAAGTGAAACAAGTGAAGCGATGTATACATTGTAATCACAAGTTTTGAGAACTATCTATCCAAAAAGATACTACCATAGGTTCTTTCTGTAAATAAAAGTTATTTTCTTCTTGTTCATAAAGAAGTGGCTGGAAGTGATTTATCAGTAACAACATCAAAAACATACTGCCAAGTATATTTAAAACCCTTAATAGTAAAGAAGCTTAAGAAAGTGGGAGGACCAAGTCTTAGAGACATAGACCCAATACAGACTGCTGGAAAATGGCAGTCTGGGGCTGATTTTAGGGCGTGGGAGTGTGGAGCAACCACATGCCTCCCAGCCCTACTGCGCAGCAGCAGCACCGCCATCATGGCGCGTCCCCATCCACATCACCGTGCTGCATGTGCGTCATCACTGCGCACAAGTGTGCCATTGGCACGCTCATGGCACCTGCCACAAAGACTAAAAAGAACCTGCTTTCAGCAGGTGGCCTACATCAGGAGTAAAAACGAGCAGCTCCAGCCCACCCTTTTGGGGAGGTCTGTCGAGCCACAAAGTTCTGAAGGAAGAACTATTTAGGATAAGGCAGGAGGGGAATCCTGTGTAACCTGGAGGTCACAAGGACTTATTCTGTCAAAATTCACACATGCACACAAAAATGCTGTTGTTGAGAACATGTTCTGCACAAATTACACACAAGGTTATTTTGTGCTGTTTTATATATAGAAAATACTGGTTTCTGTTCAAAAAATGCTGTTTTCTATTTTTAAAAGTTCAAATAAGACCCAAACAATGAAGATTTTTGTCAGTCCATGATTTTTCTCATTAAGGTTTCTAGTCACTTAAAAATGTGTGTTTTGACCAAATTTCTTTTTTTTTTTTAACTATTCTTTCCGTCCCTTTCCATTAAAAGAAGTTGCAGATAGATTTGCAAACATTTGCTTGGATAAGGGGGAGATGTAAACTTACCTCAAAATTCACTAGTTTAAAGTCTTGCGTAATTTGTGAGCCATCAACTTTAAAGTAGTACACTAGTCAATCAATACAATTTATTGAGTAGCCCAAGGGCCGTTTCAAAATACTAGTAACATAATAAAAAGCAGTATCACACAGCTATATATAAAATGTAAATACAGTGCACTAGGTGCAATAAACCTCCATACAATATAAATACATATGCATAACCTAAGCGTGCACCAGAACCAGAACATGCACTAGTCATATGTGATCAACCATAGAGACTTATAACCTCCTTAGAGTGCAGAATAAGAAGGAGAGTTGTCTAGTCCTTAGTAGACAGCACCAACGTCTGATAGACCACCCATTGTTAAGCTTTCTGTTAAGTCTTGATAATTCCCAATGTCATCTTGCCATGAAGTGTCATTCTGAAATTCCCATTTGAGCCTTCACTTAAAGTGCTTAAAACCAAAGTCCCTTTAGGCTTGCTACTGCAGAAAAAAAATTAATGACAGTTGTAAGGGAAGGTTTTCGTATTACCTATAAGCCCCAGTGTTGCCTTATGACAGCACTTGAACAAGGTCAAGTGTAAAGTCCTCAGTCACTCTCTTTGACAGTGGTTATGAATAACAATGTCACTAGTGGTCAAGTCATTCTGATTCACTCTTCATGCTAAGGACTGCAGTGCTCACTCTATTTCCTGACTGTCATAGCATGACAATATTTTTAGAGCCATCAAACAGCATTTTACGTCAGTACCCAAGTGCCCTTGGAAAAAATTACTTAGCTTGCATCCCACATGAGAAGGTATTCAAAGCAGAATAATCTGTTCAGGGGGGAAATGTAAATATTCTGCTAGAAAATTTAAAAGAAGTTGCGGATAGATTTGCAAACATTCTCTTGGATAAGGGGGAGATGCAAACTTACATCAAACTTCACTTAAAGTGGACTTCAAAGCAAGTTTAGAAACTGCTGAAGCACCAGTGGGAATGTTAAGAATGGTCTCATTCAACAACTTCCACATGCTGCATGACTATAAGCTTAACCGTCAGGATGTCTGCCAGGAAGAGCCATTTACTCCTGGAAGTTGCATTAACATCCTATTTCTTCAGTATAAATAAGGTACTGAAAGCACATAGCCAAGCAGCAAACAGAAAGGGACATACTCCCTGTGCTCTAAGATAGTCAATTGTTATTCAGGGTTTATTCAACGTTTAAAAAACCCAATGCGTTTTGGCCACTCTAGGCCTTCTTCAGCGGCCTTTGAGACCAAATCACAGGAGTTGTTACCACTCTCCAAATTACATGACCAGAGAGATAAATTAAGCACTTTATCTCTATCATCTTGTAATTTGGCGAGATAAAGTATTTTGTGCAATGCACATGCAAAGTATTTTGAGCAAAACGCAAAAAAGTGCATTTTTTCAGATTCACAAAAAAATGCATTTGATAATAATGTATTATGTCCAGAATCCTGCAATACCTACTGTGTTAAGTATATTTGATTTATTAACATCTCCCGACCTGACCCCTCCACACAAACACATGCTTTGAAGGAAATGCTATTCAACCAGCAGAATGCACCTCCCCCCTCGATGTAGCTGATGCCTGGTAATGTAGGTTTTGGGAGATGGGAATTACAAACATGGCAATAGTGTCACAATTGTGACTAAGAAGAGATGGTGAATATGAAACAGTTACGGAGTATTAAATCTAGGCAGCTGTTTTGTATTCATGTCCTCTACTTAATAATGATTCTAATACTGTTGCAATAGCTGTAACTTCTCCCTCAAGCCTACTTTACTAGACATCAGCTGCATAGGGGAAAAGAGCTCCATTCTTCCAGTGATCAGCCCTGACTCAGCCTCTGGAGGGTGCAAAAAGGAGCCACAAATAGCGGCTCCTTTTTGCACTCTCCAAAGGGTGCAATAGCTGCAGAAGCATGGCTCTATAATTCCCTTCAGTTCTACATCATCTGGATGCAGCAGTGTAGGAGTTGCACCATGATGCCATGTGCTGTCTGGAATGGTGTGTGGCATCATGATGCCCTGGGAGTGGAGTTAGGGCATCCAGCGTCAGGACGCTGCACCCTGATTCCACTCACAGTCTGGCACAAAGTGCTGGTCTGTACAAGGCCTAAGTCTATGAAGTTTATCACATGGGTCAAATCCCATGCAAAAAGAGGATTTAAAAGGTAGGAAAAAAAACACAAAAGTGGGTTGATTTTCACACATGTCATTGTTAAACTTTTCCAGTTTTTTTTCCAATTTAAACCCCCATTTCTTTGCACATGATTTCCCCTGTCTGATAAACTCCCATGATCCTGTGCTACTTACCTTGGAATAAATCCTTCTAAATTTAGACTTGCTTCTATGTAAAAAAAAACTGTATGGGATTGCAAGTCTGATATAACTTGATGCATAAGCAAAATCACTACCATTCAGTTAGAAGAACCATATAAGCAACTGAGACTGAGGACAGCAAAGGAAGAATAAAGAATCAGAAGTAGCAGCTACCAAAAAACAACAAAAGCTTTGAAAACTACCCAAGTCAGTATTTGGTAAGACAATTGGCTTAAAGAGGTGAGCCAAAACAGCTTGGATTTCCCCTCCCAGACTGAAGTCCTAGGAGAGGGAGAACCTTTTTCTCTCCTAACAGTCCAGAAAAGGAAGTCTGCTTTGAAGAATTTTCTCTCAATATTCCTCATCACTGTTTTGTGGCAGGCTGTTAACTGCCTCTCCTTCCCCTCCCTGCAATGCTCAAATGACACTAGAGACAGTTGGGAAGTTGCAAAGTGCAGCAACAGCACACTTCCATTAAAAAACAAACAAAAAAAACCTCTTGTGTGAGGTGTGTGGAAAGACTAAGGCATTCTACTGTTACTGCAAATGTTGACCTCTTCCCCCAGAAGGGCTTCTCATGTTTTCCACTGGAAGAACAACAAAGAACAAAACAGTAAAGTCATGCCTCCTTCCCCCAGTTTCTCCACCCACAAATAGGATGGAGAATTTATGGAGGTTTATACTTTCCATTTTTCCACTACAGCAGTCTCATTGATGCTGAACTTTGCTGGCATGAATACCCGAGCATATGGAGAAGAGAAAATGTGGGGGTGGGGTGGAAAAGCTAGGAAATGGAGCACTAGAGAAATAGGCTGTTCAGAGTTTAACCGATTTGGGCTGAGATCCAACGTACGTTTGTAGCTCTGCACATACAGTTTGTGTTCTCCCACCACCTAGCATCTGTCAGTCTCCTGCTGTTGATGTGTACCGGTGTGAATGGGAAGCAATGAGGATATAGTCAGGCCACAGGGAAACAGTTGGTCTCAGCTTGGTATGGAATGAAGAAATGAAAGTCCATTTTGAAATGGAGTGTGCTCACCTTTTCTATCCCATGGGAGCTCAAAGCAGTCAAATATTTATGGTCTGAATCACCTCTCCCCCTTGCTTCTCCAGCAAAGGTCCCTCCTTAGGTCTGACAGCTGCCAGGATGTCAGCAATTTTGGATAGAATCTAAGGTCAAAGGATTAGTCCTCTGCACAGCATCCAAAATGGGACATAGGTGTATGTAAGCTGCCATTATATGCACAGAAGTCACTAACAGGGTGTAAACCCTTGTTTGCCACCCTTTGATACTGCAATATAACCCCAAAAATAGTTCACTTTTAGCACAGTGCACCAACCTGGCTCTGGGCTGAGAAGAGAGCATTAACTTTAGCAAATGGTAAGCAGTGACCTGTTAACTTACTTACTTACACCATTCCAAGCTTTTCTGTAGAAGGAGACTTGTAACACCTAGGAGAGAAGGATAATCAAAATGCTTTTATGCCCCTGCTGTCAGCTGCACTGTACTACTGCTGTGCACAAAGTTAGAGGTCAAGTGAGGCATATTAACCTAATCCCCAGGTACAAGCGGGAGAAGGGATATATATTTTCTATTGCCACACAAATGTGTCATGGGTGGGGAAAACTAGAAACTGAGGAAATTTTGCTCTGCAAAATAGAAGTTCATAACTACAGCATATCAAGAGGCTGAGGCTATCACTTTACAAAGCCTTGGGGAGCTTTATGACCAGACAACTATTCATTCTGTGATAAATTGCAAGGCAGAAGTTATAAATTTGACCTTTGTTTCTATAATAGGAGGGGGGGGGGGGTTAAAAAGTAAGAGGCAGAAGGAGATGTTTCCTCAGTATTTTTTCCTGCTGAAGGCTGCAGCAAAACCCACAAAAATAAAATAGGAGGCTAAATATGTTTCTTTAATCCAGCAAACAAATAAACAAATAAACAAACAAAAAAGGTATACAGAAATAGTGTACCTTTTAGAAAAACTGGATGAACAGATGAAATGACTTCTCAGAATTCTCATCTGCATATTTTGTGGCAGTATATTGTCTGGATATTCCTATGTATTCAACTAATGGCTTCATATTTCCTGTCCTACAAGTTCCATTATACAGTGGCTGAGCAGGACTGAAGACTGAATTTGCTGACAATCTGTGGGACCTAGTGACAATAATCATCAATGTAGCCTCATGAAATGATAGACAATTGGGAGTGACCATTGGTCAGCTAAGTGAAATAGAAGTCACAGCTCTCAGTTGTCCTTCAAACACAATCCAATATCTCGCACTTTCTCTAGGTTTCATGCAGAGCTCAGCTAGCATAAGATACCTTGACTGAAGCAAAAGACAGGTTGGACCTCCCTTTCCATATATGTGAGCTGGGCAGATACAAAGCTGAGTCTCATTTTGACATTGGTGATGGGTGAATGTAGTTGGGTTGGTGGGCAAAGGAAATGGATGCCACTAGGAGAAGAAAGAAATGCCCAATTCTGCAGCTAGGAAAAGAGAGTGGACTTCACCCTTAGAGGTTTTCAGTTTGCAAATGAAACACTTCAAGGAACCCATTTTATTTTTAAGGATGTTTAAGCTTGTGTTTTCCCATATCTTCTCTTCCTTTTATTTTTCCTTCTTTCAGTATTCTATGTAGCTTTATATTTTTAAATTAAGCACTATAGTCTGTTTAAATGCCAGAAGTGCTGAAGTATTTTACTGTGATTTGTGATGGCCCCCAAGCACTAACTGAAGAAGTGCACTGGTAAAACTATTATTATCATTTTATTACTCCAAGTGCTATTTGGGATATAAAGAAGGGAATCCATCAGACCCAAGGCTTGGGCATTATGAACACTGATTTTTAACATCAAAAAGAAACAATTTAAAATAAATTTATCTAGAAATCCACAGTCTATAGTGAATTAGTGCTAATTATTTAATCTTCTGGCAAGGATCAGATCTTAAAGAGACTTTCTATTAGCAGCACTGTGTCCTTGAAATGATGATGCATGCTGAGTTATGTGTCTGCTAATGTCTGTAAGTGCCTCAAAGAGAGCTGGGCTAGCATATTCTTGTTCATTGCTAAATGTTCTATAGAATTAAAATGACTTGAACTTAAAAAATCTCTTATCTTTTTAAAGCATCTTGTACAAATTAGCTGGTACTTAATGTAACTACCAACAAGTGGCTGTTTTCAAAACTGGGAAAAAATTGAATTCATTCATGAATATGGCAAGAACTGTACTTTTAAAAAAACATGCTATATGTGTGGGTAATGAGAGCTATGCATAAGTGGTTCCTTGAAATTATCCATCCTACCTGTGGCAAAATAAATTGGCATGAGAGGATAGATCAGTGAATGCTCTAAGAATTCCTAGCATGGTTTTTACCCATTAGCACAGCTTTTTTTCTTCCTCCATCCCCATATGTAAGTATCCATCATATACCTAATGTCACACAAGTTGGGTGACATAAAGATCTGAGGGTTCTTGATTATACTCCCCAGATATTTTCATATCATGATTAATGTACCTCAGCGTTCAGGTAAAGCCATTCCCGCTTGTAAATGTAAAGTAATTTGCAAGGTCATGGGATATAGGTCTCCCCTTTTCTTTGTGAGGCCCTGAAACAAGCACAGATGGCTGGATGGACAGATGCCCTTTAATGAATATATCATGTTAATTGCTTCTTACAATTCTGTTGTAGAAACCCTGAGACTCCTCTTGGTACTCAGTGAGAAGATGAGTGAAATCTTATAGCTTGTTCACGACCTCTCATCATCCTCTACAATGAAAATGAGAAAAATTCCCTAGGAAGACAATGAAAATTTATTCATAGTAATAGCATAACTTGATCTGTGTCCTATGTGAATAGTATGCACCTTATGATTTGCCTCACAGTGCCATACAAAACTTAGGGACCCCACTACAGATATAAAAACCATTCGATAAATGAAGAAATGTGGAAAATATTCCCTCAAGGCAGATATTTGAAAGTCACTGATTTAAAATTTATTCCAAACATGTTTCTGTGCCTGTGTCTTCTATTAACACTTTTAGCTGTGGTTCAAGGACATTGTAACCAGTTTAAAGGCCTAAGAACCCTGGAAGATCTTCCAATCTACTATATTACCCTGGGCTTTTTGCTTTCATAAATCGGAATTTCTGGCAGTTTCATTTCATGGTGTTGCAACACTGGATTCTCAAGAGGCTGTAGAAGGTAAGGCTGAGCAATTTCATCATGTTTTAAGGTCAAAGCACCTTAAAGCATTACCAGAAGGCAATGGAATAACAAATATAACCACTGGTTCCAATGTTCTGTACAAATTGAATCAACAGAGAAGGAATGTTTTAAACAAATAGGGAATATTTATCACACTGAGCTACACTTGTTTCAGCAAAAAAAGCAAGTGGTGCTGTGCACCATTTTCTATTTTATATTACTATACTGACATTCTTCACTGCTAATGAGAGAAGCCATTTTCATTGGAGCTCCCTTTTTCATTTTGGAGCTTCATATGAATTCTGTATGGTTGCAGTAAAGGCATCTCTTTGTGTCTTTGATGCATTTGTGAATTTAGTTAAACAGGAACACAAGATAAATAACCAGCCAGAGAAAAAATATAGCGTTATCCCCAACATAAGGCAGACAAAACAGAGAGAGAAAGAAAATTCAAGGCAGAATTCAAAAAGGATAAGAAAAAAGGGTATTTTTAATAGATTCATTATTTTGACCCAGATTATGGACAGCTCTTAAAGTCATGAGAGTATCACTACATCTGATAGTCCCTGAGGAATCAGTACTTAGAATAATAAACAATTGTCAAAACAGTATTCAAAGAAACAAAATAGTTCCCAATTGACAAATGAGTCAGGCAATGATGTATTCTATCCCCCTATTTGTCTAACCTGTCATATATCAACATATCATAAGAAGAGCAGGTTTAGAATCAGATGAGGGAGGAATGAAGATAGGAGGAAGAAACGTTAATGATCTTAAGTATGTGGACAACACCATATTACTAGAAGAAAACATCACAGACTTGGATCAGTTACTAAGGCAAGTCAAGGAAGAAAATGCAAAGGTGGGCTTGTTGCTGAACATAAAACAAACAAAATTAATGACTATGGAGGATCTGCATAAATTCAATCTAGACAATGAGAAAATCAAAACATTAAAGAGTTCCCATAACTAGGATCAAACATCAACCAGAAAGGAGACAGTAGTCAAGAAATAAGAACAAGACTAGGAATCGAAGGGGCAGCTTAGAAAGAACTAGACAGGATGCAAAAGAGCAAAGATATACAGTTGAGCACTAAACTGAGCACATCATGAGAAAGCATGATTCACTAGAAAAGACAATAATGTTAGGAAAGGTAGAGAGCAGCAGAAAGAGAGGAAGTTGTGTAGATTCAATCAGAGAAGAATGTATCAGATGTATAGTTTGAATCAGAGAGGATATGGATTTACAGTAACTAAGTAGAGTAATGGAGGACAGGAGGTATTGGAGATGTCTCATCCATAGGTTCCTTGAAAAAAAAAGATTCAGGTTTTCTGCTTCATTGCTATTCTGTCCCTTGAAGTCATGTATAACATATAGTGAGTTTAAGGTGGATTTATCACAGGATTTTCTTTGTTCAGAGAGGCTTTGACTTTTTCTTCCTCTGAGGCTGTGAGAGTGTGACCAGATCTGTTCCCAGATCTGTCCTCAGTAGGAAAAGCATAGCTAGCACGTCAATAAAAACTGAATAAAGGTACTTCTGCCCACCCCATCCACCTGGCATTCCAGAAGCAGTGTTGGGTCCAAAACCACCCCCAAGTTATGAACCTGATCAGATGTTTAAAAGAGAGAGAGAGAAAGCTGGGCTTCAGCAGAATACTGATGACACTTGACCTCCCAAATTATGGATGATATTCAACATCATGTAGATGTTTAAAAAATGTCTGAGTACTGAGTCCTTTGGAACTCCATCGGCTATGGGCCAAAAGGTCAAACTACATTCCCCAAGCAACATTCATCCAATTAAATTAAAAAAAAAAACCTTTATGAACTGTAGAGCAATGTCACCAAGTCCTATATCATACAAATAGTTTAAAAGGACAGCATGTTTGATGGTATCAAATGAAGACAAGCAAAGAACACACTTCCTCTGTAAAGCTCCTCATGTAGGTCATCTTCCAGGGTGACTAATCCTGTTTCTGTCCCATAAACAGGCCTGGACCAAGATTAGAACGGATCCAAGTAACCAAGTATTGAGACGGCTCAATCACCAAAAACTAGAGAGAGGTAGTCCAGACAGAAAACATGTCCAATAAAACAAGCATAGTTAGAAGCAACACTACACATTTAATTAGAACATAGAACGTGAGAATTGCTACAATCTATTAACTGCAAATACCTGCTTCATTTAACCGGATAGGAAACTATACACCTGGACATCATAAGATGGTAAACACAAAAACCAGATAGACTACTATAGTAGAATAGCAGTAATCTCACATATAAGCAAAATAATGCTCAAAATTCTGCAGCATAGACTCCAACTATACATGGAGAGAGAAATTCAAGAGGTGCAAGCAGGATTCAGAAAAGGAAGGGGCATAAGGGACCACATTGCAAATATGTGATGGCTAATGGAGCACACCAAAGAATTCTAAAAAAAGAATCAGTATGTGTTTTATAGACTACAGCAAAGCATTTGATTGTATAGATCACAAAAAGCTATGGAATGCACTCAAATGGGCGTGACACTACATTTGATGAGGAATTTTTACCAAGGACAAGAGGCCACCACCACAACAGATTTTTGGGAAACAGAGTGGTTCCCAATAGCCAAAAGAGTCAGGCAAGGCTGCATCCTATCACCCTACTTGTTTAAGCTATATGCTGAAAACATCATAAGAAAAGCAGAATTAGAATCAGAAAAAGGAGTGAAGATAGGAGAAAGCAACATTAACAACTTAAGATATGCAGACTACATCATAACATTAACAGAACACATTCAGGATTTGGAACAGTTAATAAGGAAAGTCAAAGATGAAAGTCCAGAGCCTGATGCTGAACATAAAGAAAACAAAAATAATGACCACAGAAGAAATACACAAATTCAATCGAGACAACGAGGAAATTGAAACAGTTAAAGAATTCCCATATCTAGGATCAAACATTGACTAGAATGGAGACTGCAGTGAAGAAATAAGATGACTAGGAATGGGAAGAGCAGCTATGAATGAACTGGAAAAAATAATGAAGTGTAAAGACAAACAACCAAGCACTAAAGTCAGAATCATTCAGGCCATTGTATTCCCAATTACCATGTACGAACGTGAGAGCTGAATAGTGAAGGAAGCAGACAGAAAGAAAATCAATCATTTGAAATGTGGTGCTGGAGAAGAGTACTTACGATACCATGGACAGCCAAGAAGACAAACAAATGAGTTCTTGAACAGATCTGACCAGGGCTCTCCTTGGAAGCAAAGATAATCAAGTTGAGACTATCACACTTTGGCCACATAGTGAGAAGGCACCGAACACTAGAAAAAACAATAATGCTAGGAAAGATAGAGGGTAAAAGAGAGGAAGACCACAAGTCAGATGGATAGACTGAATTGGGGGGGGGGGAGATTGGAAGATCTTGCAGGATCTGGAGGATTTTTGGAGATGTCTCATCCACAGGGTCATCATGAGTCAGAATCAACTCAAGCGCAGCTAACAACAACAATCTAAACTGAATAAGTATGCATTTTAATTACTTCCCTAGACTTTACCTCCAATCTGGAGTCTAAGGGGCTTGACAGACGGGTGGCCTGCAGCTGCCTATTTCCCCCCTGGATTGTTGCTGCGGTGACCAGATGCCACAGCAACAGTCCGCTCACTCTCAGGAGCAAAAGGAAGCTACTGAAAGTAACCTCTTGGAAGGGGTGCCACCATGGCGCTTAGACACCATGATGATGCCCCTTGCGCGGTGCACCACTTGGGTGCTCCGACACCCATGCATCATCATGGTGTGCTCCATATAAACAGGAGGCATGGCAACATGGTGCACGGGCACCAATAGTAGGGCTGGCCGTGTGTGGACACCCAGCCCTACCTAGCCCTACCTTCGGGCCCAGACTGGCACAAAGCACCCGTCTGTTCCAGCCCTAAGTCAGTTGATTTTTCTCTGCTAAATATTTAGCAAATTCATCACAGCATGTTTCTGAGGGCTGCTCTTCAGCAGCCTGTGTTTTCAGCCACCTGACTTCTTTAGCTATCTGAACATCTGTACTGGGTGAGATTGTGCTAATATAATACAGGCAAAAGACTGTCTTTCTTCACTGTCCCCAATGATGCAGAGCAGATTGTAACATGGTCTCTCTAACCCATTCTCAAATTCATCCAGAATCTCTCTCCACTGTCACTCTAGCCCTCCATCCAAGTGCATCATTGTCCTGAGCTCCTTAGAAAACCTTGTGCTCAATGTGCTGTACCCAGGTAATTAACATGTAGTTGTTTTGCAGACAAAATAGCATTTTCTGAAAAGAGGTGTGCATTTGTTTGTTGTTTGTGTGTGTGTGTGGATAAGAATTAGTATTCCTGCATTGATATTTTATTTTCTACACAGAAAATGCTGTTTTCTGTGCTGAAAATGCTGTTCTTCACAAAACAACCACATATCAATTTTTCATAGAGGAGTCCTAAATAGCAAATGACTGTTGAAAACTGTGTTTGTTGCCAGTTTTCTTGCAGTGGGAAGAAATTACTGAAATAACTTGTTGCTGTCTTTAAGAATAAGCAATAATTACATCCCTATATATAGGAATCTTTACATGATTTCTTGTTTAAGATGAAAAACTATGCTTTGCAGCATGCTGATCTGATTGTTCACACCAGAAAAGCAGTAGAAGAGAGGATTTATGCCTGGGGAAATCAAACAGAGCTAATGTTTTCTCTTGATTTCAGGTAATTGTTGACAAATGTGAAATGTCTGGCTGGCTATATAAAAATCCATGTTCATAATCTTCCTTCTTCTCAGATACTTCTCTGGAATAGAAAACTCCAAATTCCCCTCAACAATTTTAGTGTGGACAACATTTAAAGGAAAATCATCTAATACTAGAGTGCCCAATTTTGAAAAAATGGTTTCAAGGGAAGGCCAGTATAAGCATACTGAGTGATCAATTCCCCAGCATGCAGGCCTGCAAGATCAACTATTTCAGGCCAGAATTATACCTTTTAATATTTTCTTCACATATGAAACAATTGCCAGAAGTCCTAGAGCAAAATCAAGGTCCTTGTAGGCAAATATAAAAAGAGCAAAAGAGCAGGCCTGAAGATGTCACAGCTCATTAAAGATGCAAATTAAAAAATGTCAAAAGCATAGAGATTTGCTTAACCTTTTACCAATGTCTAAATCCTTAATATGATCCTTATAGGTCAGCTAGTTTGCCACAGATCTAATAAAGAAGCTTCTTGAAGCACAAGGGGAACTGTTTGGGTCCAGGGCAAAATGTCTAGCTTATGTTCCAAACGTTAAAGAACTAAAAAGCTAGGCCACCTGCTATTGAAAATCTGCACCACAGTATCCCTTCTATCCATGTTAGGCTATGGTTACACATACTTGGAACATTCTCAGAGGAACCTTTAATATTATTATTATACATTATTTGAAACACAGCTTTGCTATTTGTTTTTACTGCTGAGGTATGGCACAAATGAAATCGCATTTCACTTGTCATGTGAACTTTAAAACACTATGCAATAATTTCCTCCTCCCTCAGTTTTTGTCTTCTAAGGATGCCTGCATACATTTCATTTCCAATGTGATGTTCACAATTCTGCTGAGCTGGGCCAGAGCCAAAAGAGGGAAAGTGTCACTGTTAACAGCTGGCTGCATTTATCCTCTAATCCTTAATAGTGTTCCTCACATTTTCTGTCCTCAGAAAATTCTTTCAATATCAGCTTATTTCAAAGGGACATCTTAACGCCACATCTGTACCAATGTACATGATTCTGAGACAATTTATAGTTCACTTGTACTGCAAACCAGGCCCTTTTCATTTGTCCACCAGAACTGGAGACAGGGGGAAATTTCACATTGTTTTCTACCGAATCTGAATTTTTAAAATCCCACATTCCTTCTATCCCAACTATGAAAAACATCTCAAATTTTTAAAAATTCATTTTGAAAGTACTGGCATAATCTAGTCTTCGATTTGTACTGGTCAATTTCAACAGCTATTCCTAACATGGACACATAGCAATCCAAGTTTATCAGAAATATCTTTGAATAAACATGCAATCCAACCAAGTCTTCTTATAATTATGCAGTCACAATTCTGGACATGGCTGAATAATTTTGTTAAGTTTTTATTTTTCCTACATTCAGCTAAAAAAATACCCTAGGTTCTTTCCATTCAGAATATAAATATGAAGACATTTGTGAATTTTGGTAAATCATGATAAATTAAAAAAAGCAAAACTAAATTTTAGTTGATCACTAGCATGGATTAAGAATACATTCTTGAACATACTGTACTGATGCTGTAGTACATATTGCAAGAGAAATTGACTGTGATGAACAGAACTTGAAAAGCTGCTGTTCAGAAATAATTAATTAGAGCTTCAGTTCAGAGACCCCCCCAACACACACACCAAATAGTTATTTTTGTTATTTTTAACTAGCTCTTTACCATTCCCATCTCTCAAAAGTAGCTAATTAGTTTTAGTTATTTCTGAAAAACCATCTGAAATCATTCAAACTACTGGCCTGTGGTACAAAACACATACTATGCATATCAAATGTATTGGCATGTCCAAACCCACAACAGAGCATGAAGCAGAAGCATAGGAAACAAGAAGACACGCCAGAATTCAAATCATGACATATTGTTCCTCCATGACTTATCTTCCTTGGATCCTATCGCAGGAAAAAGGTGGGGTATAAATTAAATATGTGATAAGCAACAATAGATAAATTTGTGGTGCCACACCTTTATGAAAGTAACTAAAATAGAGTTACATTACAAAATGACTCAATTTGCTACTTGCTGATGTCATTTTATTATGCCTCTACCAAATTTCAAATAACTAGATACTTATAAACAGAAAAAAGAAGAAAAAAACCTGAACAGCATCCAACAAAACACAGAAGCAAAAAGGCAGATACGTCTCAAGAAGTATATTTCATGTTGGAAAAGGTGAAGTTTATTAACAAATAAAGACCATATCCCAGTATCATGAATCACCTTTCCATTTTCTTTTATTTGAAAATAGTCCTTTCTAAGCTCTTAGATGAGCAAACTATATTTTAAGAAAGCTTTTCTTGTCAAAGAGTTGTTATTTTCATTTAAAACCGAAGATAGCTTGAGAAGCTTCTGAGACACTGTAGGCACCCCACAGAACAATTACTTCTTATTTTTCTGTAAAGTAACTCAGCATCCACTTCAGGATCACCTTGTCACGTGCCAAACGGTGGGCTGTAAATCTCTGACAATGTAAATTACTTGCTAAACTAAAATAAGAAGGCATGATTAATCACCTCAGAGACTACCTGGCAGAATTACAAGTCACTGGCTCTAATATTACTTACTGACAAATACCCTACAATAATTCTGGCACACACTTCATCACCTAGTATAGCCTAAAATGTAATCCTTATGAACTGAAAAGAGGCAAAAAGAGTCCCTAAGGCATTCTATGATTACTTCAAGACAGATAGCAGCTGAAAGAATACTGCCAATATGCATTTGAAGAAATCAAACGTTAATATTATTCATGATTTATAGTATTTGTGAGTTACTTGCCCCACATGCATTGCTTTTTATTTATAAGAGTGATTTTTATCTGAGCAAATAAAATCTTTCTCAAAACCATAATTCCTCCATGTTAAATTTTTAAGTGTATTTCCCCACCACCAGATTTGATATTGTTGTGTTTTATGGAGCAATGTTTTTAATTGAATTTCTGGCTCCTCGTTCATAATGTATAATATTCTACAGCATTTTATGTACATGGATTTGCACAGTAATTTACAGGATGCAGTCATAAACTACCATGCTGAAGAAATGTGACATATACACTACTTTTGCATCTTGAATGCCATGAAACAAACCAATTTCAGTAGTGAAAAATAAAGGAGACTAGCCCAGAGTGAATAAGAGACCAGCTGCCTTGATCTTTGAGAGGCTCAAAGAGGCACACCAAGATAGAATACTGGCAACAATCCTGTATCAGCTACCTAGAAGCAAAACAGATGCTCCAATGGGGCAGCTTGGAGTCACCCCATTTAAGGCTGGATTGGGGCTGCAGCAACCGCACGTCATGGCCCCAATCCAGCCACCTTCTGCCCCAAATAGAAGCAGAAAAACATCCACTCCTATTTGAGGTGAAAAAACTCTCCCCTTTGCTTGTAGAGCTGGCTTTTTGCTGGCTCCGGGGCACATGCCATCTAAACACCATGCCCCCAAGTCACCTGGAAGTCGCCCTGTGTGTAAATGCCAGCATTACTTCCAGGTGATTTGGGGGCACAGTGTGTTTTAACACCACACCTCCAAGCCAGCTTGAAGCTGGCTGAAGCTGCTCGTCTGTTCTGGCCCTTAGTTAAGTATATTTAACTAAATATGCTTTACTTACTTAATTAACTGAGTAATCTCTCTTGGCCTGAGCCTCCCAAAACTGATGGAAACAATTAATTCATGCTCCAGTTATTGGCACAATGAGCCTTCTTCTCTCCATGCAGCTGATGCCCAGTAAAAGGAAAAAAAATGGGGAGAAGTTATGATTGTGGCAATAGTTCCATAACCAGGACTAAGTAGCAATTGTGAATATGAGACAGTTGCCTAGATTTCCTGATCTGTAACTGTTTTGTAGGGACGTGGTGGCTTAGCAAGTAAGACCTTGACTCTGATGGTCACAAGGTTGGCAGGTCAGCAGTTTGAGGCCCAAGTGCCACATGCAGGAGTGAGCTTTTGTCACTAGCCCTAGCTTCTGCCAACTGAACAGTTTAAAAGCATGTAAAAGTGGAAGTAGATAAATAGGTACCACTTTGGTGGGAAGGTGACAGCTTTCCATGTGCCTCAGCATTTAGTTATGCTGGTCATATGACAATGGAGTTGTCCGACTCCCTCAGCTTAGTAATGGAAATAAGCACTGCCCCCTGAAGTCAGACACAATTTGACAATCACGTTTCAGGGGAAACCTTTACCTTACCTTTAACTGTTTTGTATTCATGACTACATAAATAGTGTCATAATTGTGACACTATTTTCACAATCTTAACTCAATCACCCATCTACTTTATCAGGCATCAGCTGCACAGGGAGAAGGAAGTCCATTCTTGCAATGACTGGGGCATGGGTGAATGATGATTCCATCAGGTTTGCAAGAGTCAGGCCAAGGGAGGTTTTTTAAGATCCTGGTCTGACAGCAACTATGAAACAGAGACAGGATTTTAGCTCCAGCCAATAAACGCACAATTGTACATTGGTATCATACATATGTTTCAGTCAGAGGATATACAGAGCTGAAAAACTCTACTCTCATTTATGAGGCACTAGAAATCTCTGCCATGTGTCAGGTCATGCAGGGTCACAGCAGCATGTGGGCAGAGTCAGGGTGTACGTTCTCCACTCCACCCCAATGCCGGCCTTTATGGCCGATGTGTCAAGGCCCTTACTCAATGTGGTCAATAGTTCTGTAAAATATGCGATGAGCTCCTATTTATACAATATTTTTCCCTGACATGAAAGCTTAATTTAAAGCATTCATTTGTCTTTCATCATGCATCTTGTTTTCAGGTGCATTCTCATGCCTGCCTACCAATGAATAAGGGTAATTGAATTCAAGGGTTTTTACATCTCCCATCATGCACAGGGTTATGCAAGATATATTAATTCATACAATCAACATATGAATAGAAAGATTATATAGACATATAGCTGTTGTATGTGAGTTTAAATAGTTCACATATAATACTATCCACAATCATCCCAGAAATGAGTTCAGGAGTCCTCACTTCCTGTAAAGTTGGTGTAGAATTATTATCATCTATTTGTCTGTCTATTTTCCATTATATAAAACTCCTTATGCTCCCTTGTAGAACATGTCTGGGCTTTGAAATCTTAAACGGAGATTCTTCTCTAAGTCCCCACCTCTCCCAGCATGGGGACAGAGAGATGGTCTCTCAGTGGCAATTTCCAGGCTTTGTGCCATCCTTCCAAGGGATGCCAGACTTGCTCCCTCTGTGTTGTCCTTCCATTGGTGGACAAAGACTTTCTCATTCTAATACGCCTTTGAAAAGTGATTGCAAAGGGGAAAAAGTTAACATTGTGGTATGTCTTACATTTTAAATTGCTCTTATTACTACTGGTTTTCAATTAAAATAACTGTTGGAATGATTTTAACTGGCCTGTGTTTTATCTGCATTCATTTTTAATAAATATTTTAATTTTTTGTGAGTTGGGTTGTTTCTGATAGATGTGTGGAATGATAATGATGATGATGATGTTATTCTACTGGGAAACCTTGATCACAGTTCAATAATAGTAGGAAAGCAGTAGTTTAAATAAGATATACAAATATTTTCCATATTCATCCTTCTTACTTTCTTACAAAAGTCATTTTACTAGCATTCCCAAAACTGTGATAGAAATGAATTTCTGAAAACAAAGAACTCCCATGAGTTTACCTGCAAGTTAACAAGTGGTGTCTGTAATGCAAATTGGCAGAATCCTAGTTGTACCTAGTACTGGAAGGGGTGTCATGACTGATTTGGAAATTGGTAAAGATGGTTTGAGAAACATATGCAGCAATTTCTTTGAATAGATATCTTGCCTGTGGAGCTGAATTTGTCACATTGTTAGATACAGTTGTATATAAATGACTCTAAAGATCCTTGAGGGATGGAAGTGGGTGTAGTTTTTCCCAGCCCTGCATTTGGAATTAGGCATGTGTCAAGACTAATTTATCAATTGTCCATTATGACAGTTTAATTGATACCCATCATGTTGCTTTATATTCAGAGCAGAATGTGCATCTGAAAATGCATCCGTTTTAGTTTCTTTATCTTAAGACAGAGGAAAAATTCTGACAAACAAGCCTACAAACATTAGTACAAAAGTGTACACTATTGTTCGTGCTGTATTGTTTGTGGTTCCAGAATACATAAAAGTAGGAAATGAAACTGCTGATAGGAAAACTAAGCAACCTATTGCTCGTAGTCACAAAATATGGGTTTGTCATACAGGTGTACCGAGCTGGCAGACTATTGATGGAATGCAACCACAAGGAATTGGATTGTTTGCTATACCTCAGGATCATTCTGTGTCTTTAGGCAGTTTGGATTAATAATGAAAATTACTCTCCATGGAGTGATGGGAAAATGTGATTTGCACTATAATGACTACCATACAGAAAGATGTGAGATGGTTTTATAGTGTCTCATACATAGATGAGATTGTTGCTGTTCTGAGAAATATGGAATAAACATTTGCTTATTAAGTTTCATGAGACTAGGGATATGACTAGGGTTATGGGCCCAGTATAGCCGGTATATCTCAGTACAGACTAGTGTTGTGCTGCTGGGTGGCCTGGGTTCAAGCAAAATTGTTCTACCGAAGATTTGCTTTTTCTGTGTGCTTTCACACAAAACAGACAGGCAGGAATTATTTGGCTTTTGTTTTGTTTTCATTTTTGCCTGACCATTATCTTTTCATTGACTATGGAACAACCTTCAATAGTTTACAAAGCTTTTCTTTGTTTTTGTTTCTGTGGAAGTATTTTGAAGTTGTCTGTAGACATAACTGGCAACACAGGAATTCTAAGCTTTGAAAAATTAAATTGTGCCTATTATCACTCAGGGTCCATAATGATACAAAGTTTTCTAATTAGAGAGAATTTGTGGGGCCATGTAGAGAACCCTCCTGGACAACCAGGGAGTGTTAATCAACAACACGCTGATAAGAAGGCAAGAGCAACAATAATATTGTCTTTAGAGCCAAGTCAACTAGTGTATATGAACAGCGTGGCCACAGTGTTAGAATGCTGGATGAGTTTGAGGAATGTATATCAGAGAGACTCTTGTGTGTCTAAGACAATTTTAACCAAAAAACTATATAATACCAAACTGAAAGTTGAGGATGGCATCAAAGATCAGCTAGATAAAATCCAGACTCTCTTTGTTGAACTAGAAAACAGAGGAATGAACTTTCCAGAGGACCCAAAGTCTTATATAGTTTTAGCCAACCTGAATGAAAACTGGTACCTTCTGCTGTACAGTTGACAGAGTTTACCATAAAGGAATTTGACCCTGAACCTCATTTCAGCTCGCATCTTAGAAGAACATGAAGGAAGAAATTATGAAGCTGAAAACAGTAGAGTTATGCAGTGTGCCAGCAGAGATAATAGCCATATGTCTTCAGCATCTCGGAGAGAGGAGATTGTATGATGCAGCTTTCTAAGGCAGTGCTATGGCTGTGGAAAGGAGATATATCTGGGCAAAGACTTCCCTGCTTCCAGTGGCCACAAGAGGAAGCATCAGCAGAAAAAGCCTGGAAGGGAAGCCTCAAGAGCAGCTGTGCCTGGAAAAAGTAGTTTTGCTTCAGCAGCTTGTGATGCTGATTCAGTAGATGTCTGGCTTATGGACAGTGATACAACTCATTATTTGGTCAGTCGTATGGAGTTGCTTCAGGATATGAAACCAACATCAGTGACCAAAGTGAACCTAGCTGATGGAGCTCCCAAGAAAGTGGAGAAAATGGGAACAGCTTTTATTCCCTGTATAGGGGAGAAAATTTCAAATGTTTTGTATGCACCTAATCTAAAGTATTGCTTGTCAAATGTGTCTTCTTTAACAAGTGATAGATATAAGGTGGAATTTGAAAAAGATGGATGTGCTCTATACATGAATAGTAAAGTCTGTGCTAAAGGAGTAAAGAAAAACAGACTATACTATATGCACCCAAAGTCAGACATAACAATTGTGTCAAATGTGAACATGTATAATGTGCCTTTGTATGATCAGTGTGTATATCAGTGGTCCTCAAACTGTGCACTTTAAGATATTTTGGACTTCAGCTCCCAGAAGCCTCGGCTATGTTGGCCCATAGTCTGGGATTTTGGAAGCTGAAGTCCAAAAACTTTTAAAGAGCACAGTTTGGGGACCACTGGTGTACATTATCTGCATCGTGAACTTGGACATGCAAGTTTTGCCACATTGACACAGATGACCAGGGGTTGTTCAGAGCTAAGTGTAAAAGCCTGTAAAAGGATTATGCTCCGTCTATAAAAAGTGAAAGCCTGTAGCTAAACAAAACCAAAGAGTAACCACCCAACCCTTTAAGGAAGTACATGGGGATTTTGTCAGGCCATTCAAGGACAGTGAGGGAGAAACCAAATAATATTTTTGTTGGTTGACCATTTTACCCACTATGGTTTTGTAAATCTGCTAAAATCCAAAGATGAAACATTTGTCAAATTTAAAGAGTTAGTGGCAATGGTGGAAAGGAATTTCCCCTACAAAGTGGTTTGCTTTGTGTCAGAATTGAAGTAAGGAATTCCTGGGTAACACACTCCAACAGCGGTTGAGAAAACAGGGTGTCCAACACAAAATCACAACCCCTCCCCCCATAGTCCATCTGAGAATGGTTTAGCAGGCCACAGAGTGGAGTTGTTAGAGTGCATGCAAGATTTTATGATGGTGGATGTACACATGCCTGCAAACATGTGCAATGAGGCAATACTTTGTGCCAATCATATTCTGAATAGGGTACAGAGTTCAAGCATAAATCAGACACTCTGCTATAGTTTGTTGAAACACCTAAAGATATTTGGTCAATTTGCCAATGTATTAATTCCCAAGACTCTGAAGTGCAAGAATCAGCAAAATGGAGAAGGCAGAGATTTGTAGGCTACACAGGGAATAAATAGAGCTTTTTTCCTGGGCAATGGACAGGTGGTTGGGAGAAAGTACATGCCACCCAGGGGTTTTTCATTCATCCATTAGATAGAAAGGAACAAACATCCATAAATGGAGGGGTAGAAATCCCCGACACCATAGAGTAACAACAACCTAGCACATCATATGACATACCAGACACCTCAACATCTCAAGTGAAGAGAAAGGCACTGCCAAAGAGTTAAGGCAGTAAACAACACACTCTTCTTGTGGCAAGATAGCAAGAGTTCGTTGTTTTGGTTGGTTTTTGGAGATTTTATAAAATGAAAAAAATGGGGAAAACATAATAATTGTTATTGATCTCACATAGCAGTAAAAGCAGGGTCATTGACTAGGTAGCTTGTGTTTCTCATAATCAGCTTGTGCTTCTGTGCTTGCTGCATATATGTGCTAAGATTGTAAAGATTTCTTTCTCTCTCTCTTTTATCCTCAGTAAGAAAGAGGGTCATGATGGCCTGTTTTCCACTTTTGAAAATGTGTTAAGTACTACCAGATCTTTTGTATGTCAGGTCTATTCTGGGGGTGGGGCGAGGTTAGGAAGGAATTTTACGCAAAAGATTGTATTTGCACAAAATCCTTTTTTAATGTAAAGATGTTCATTTGATTTTTAAAATGAGCAACATTCATTAAATGCATAAGTGCACACAAATGTGGCTTTCATGTGCATGTTTCTGTTTGAATAGGGTATCTCTAATCCTTTGTGCCCCATCCAAAACCTCCTTTTTGCAACCGTCAAGGCCCAGAAGTAGCTGCTGTTACTGCCTACAGGTGGAAAGAGGAGGCAAATCAGGTGTTATTGAAGATGAAGTTTCTCAGGCTCTGGTGGGAAGCAAAAAGGATTATCCAGATGAAATGCACACTCCCTTTCTCCACAGAGCTGAGACCAGTTTCATCTCCCTCCTTTGAGTCACTTCCCTCCTTCCTCTCTCCTCACTGATAAGCAGGCATATCTGGCCTTCCTAGTTTTTGACAGTTTACAGGGTGGGGTGGGGAATGTTTTAGATAAGGTACAGGGATTAGAGAATATCCCCCTGTGCCCTGTCTAAAAAAAGAGGAAGACTAACGTGAATGTTAGCTACTCTTTCATTTGTGCATGTCCCTAACATGATTCCATCTGTGATTTGTAATAATGATTGGCTTAAAGTCAAAATGAAACTTCCAGTTTGCTTATTGTTTCAGCAGGAAAAAAAGGGCATGTTGAGTGTGTGAGCCCAGAGGCATGTGTATGCAAACAAAGAGTCAATACTGAAAATTAGTTAATTCTAACTAGTTATGTGGTAAATTTAAACAAATATCCCTCAAATATTGATACCTTTATTGGCCAACCAAAATGCACAATATACTTGTTGCAAGCTTTTGAAGCTCCACAAGATTGCAACAAATATATTGTGCATTTCGGTTGGCAATAAAGGCAGCCCTGTTTGGTGGATTTTTGTTGGAATTTACTAAATGTCCAACACAGCTACCCCTGCATGTTTTTTGGTTATGTGGTAATTAGTTATCCATTTCTCTAGTGTGATATAGTAAGTAAATGTATTGGTTAACATGCACACACTATCAGTCAGCTCATTCCCTCATTCCCCTAACAAGGCTTATTAAGTAAATCTGTCAGTTAACAGTGCTTGCTATTTCTGTGGTGCAGTGAGCAAGAGATTTTGCCTTCTTATTCATTGCTAGTGGTGAGCTCAAGACAATGAGACTGGCTGGAAATTAGTGAATTTACTAGAAACTAGAGATATTAAATACAGCAGATGCCTTTTGGACTCTTCAACTTTGTATACAAAGCATGTGGTGCAGCATAGATCTTTGCAAGCCATACTTCTTGATTTTAAGCAAGTGGAGAAGTAGAGATCACAGTTATCTGATAGAAACATGTTCTGCATATGCTCAGAGTCACTCAAGACATCAGATTAAAATTGCCCAACCTTGATTCACCTTTGTAGTCACTTACTGATGAACATCAGTAATGTGGTGCAAACCACCTGTTCCTTATCAGTAATACAGTGCACCCCACTTTTTGCCATTTAGACAACAAAATTGTGATGTTGGAAAGGTGAGTAAATGGCATGCATGGAGTTGAAGTGGGAAGAAAAGAGACGCAGATCAGTAATGAAACTTTGGGCCCAAACAGACAGGCCAAAATAAAGCTGCTTCGGGTCACTTTGGAGCTATGATGTTTAAATGATGCATGTGTCCCAAGAAGCTGGAAGCTACGCTAAAGCCACACTCCAGTCCTAAGGACAGGAGTGTAGCTTTGGGACACCTTCTGGCCTCTTAAGATGCATGCGTCATTTAAACAGCATACCTTCAATGTGACCTGAAGCAGTTTTATTTAGGCCTGTCTGTTTGGGCCCTCAATTTAACAGTTTGTCATATCCTATGCTTTATGACATATTTCCTTGACCTGACAATTTCCAGATGCATTGCACTACAAATCCCTTCTTCCCAGGCATTTATAATCCAACACATCTGTAAAATGCCAGCTTGGGAAAGGCAACAGAATAACAAAAATAACACTTTTGAAAAAGACAATAAGAAAATGTGTCACTAGGGATCAAAAGTGAGTGTATGGTATTATCTGGAAATCCTGTGGTTCATTTTGAAACTAAGAAATTAAATCATGAAATAATTGACACAATTCAGTGAATTAAATTCTTTAAGGTGTTAACTTTTATGATCATGGAGTATTTTCCCATTTCTAATATTCATTAGTAATGAATGAGTTTTCAGATCTAATGTTCCACACCTGAAGTAGACCAATGTATCTCCTGCTGCTAAAAATAAAATTTAAAAGCAATTTGAAAGATATACAGAACATAATCACCCCTAATCTATTTATTTTATTCTACTCTGTTAAAGAGCCAGGGTGTTAATTTACTTTCTCTTCTTTTTTTCTCCCCAAAGAGTAAGGATTGAAACAGGCATGGTTCTCCAGCCCTGTCTCTTAGACTGAACGATTGTGGGTCCTTGCCATTTGTCAACTACTTCTCAGTTCTGTTTGGGGTCATCTTTATTGACTTCTGGTCACCCAACCTATGATAGTAGTTAAACCAGACAGGCCAGGTCAACATCCAAATGGCACTTAAATAACTTCAGGTCTTGGAGTTACAGGATATTTATGTGGGAAGGAATAGGATTTATTGGTATCATTTCAGGCTATTTATGATAAGGTAGATTTACATATACACTCCCCTCAGAAAGAAATACAGACACAGCGTATGACTTAATATATGATGCCTTATATGTAATATAATGAAATACAGGCATAGCTATATGACTTAATATAAGATGCCTTATATATAATAGTACATATAAGCATCTTATATTAAGTCATATAGCCATCATGTTAATTTAGAGTTCCATCTTAATATCCAGACAATTATCCATGACAGAATACACTCTCAGCCATGTGAGGAATTTTACAACTCTAACAGGCTCCTGTGTTACACAGGCATTCAAGGATTCAGCCATAATAACTTAATAAGCAAGTTGTAACTGCATTAACTAGCATATATTTTCTTAGCTTTACCAAAATCATCATTTTAAGGCAGCATGATAAGATTATCAATAACTTCTCCCAGAAAGGGTATGCATTGCCTTCTCTTCCAGTAATGGAGGCATGTGGAACAGCAGTCTCATTATATGGCTATGATATCACTTTTATATTCCTTCTGATGCTCACTCAGTGTATCAGTTATCCAATCAGAACTGTAGATCTTACTTTTTTGTTTTATACACTCAGGTCTAGTGCACACACTGCTTTTAACACACATCCTATTGTTTGTCATCATATGTCTCTACTGTACTAACTGGCAGGGTGATCTGAAGTCATTCTTTGCAGTGTCTGTTTACATTCTTTAAAGGAACATCTGACATTATTCCCAGAATTGAAATTTCTTTCATTTTAAAGGTGCTTGAGAAATAATGCATTTCACCACCATTTAAACTGCCGTGGGAATCCTGGGATTTGTAGTTTTGTGAGGCACCAGGACACTTTGGCAGAAAAGGCCAAAGACCTTGTAAAACTACAACTCTCAAGTTTCCAAAGGATGGAGCACTACAGCACACCGAGTGATGTCAAGCTGCATTATTTCTACGTTGTAGATGCACCCTAAGACCAAAAATGGACAGACACTGACATAAATCTTAGGCTCTATGTTCTAATATCTATGGGTTTCTACCAGGTTGTATGTCCTTGTTTAATAAAATATTAAAAAAAAATTTAATGGCATCTGTACAGGCCCACTAAAATATGTGTAGCCTGTCACAAAATATTGCTATATGGATTCATATCAAGATCTGTTACGTTTGTCATTCTGCCTCTAACACTGGACAATCAGATTTAACAAGAAGCTTCTATACAGGGCATGGCATGATAGCTTTGACCTTTTTCTTCATGCCTAGATAGATTGTCTCTGATCACAGAAGTCCTATTTGACTTGTCACAGTAGTCTTCCACCAATAGACCTATACTTCATGACAAGTATTTTTTAAAACCATCTAAGGTTATAGCTGTCACCAAATGCTGTGGGTTTTTAAAATATTTTTTTCTCGAGATTTTCAACTTGCTGTGGTAACACATTCCATAAGAAAAGACTGCATTGTGTAATGATCTTCCCATTGTCCCTCTTGCATTACCCCATGAAGACTTTTTCAACAAATCTGCATTTTTTTCCCTTCCCCTCTGCCATTTATGTGACTTTTGACCTCAGTTTCAAGGGCATTTCAATTTCACTATGACAGATCCAAGAGTAGCAAGAAGAACAGCAGTATTAACAGCAGCAGGTATTTCTCCAGAGCAGCTATGAAGAATATTTCAGTAATGAAAGGGATAATTGGGGCTCCCCGCCTTTGCTGTAATTGAAAACCTAGCATAGAGCCTTTTTCATTTAACTTTATTGCTTGAGTTCAAATCGTTGTGCACCAGAGAAGCCAAGTCCAGAATAATCTAATCCTTTTGCTTCATTGTGCTTCCTCTGCCCTGCTTTGACCATTCATCACCAGTCTGAAACCTAGCATTAGCAAGAAACAGAGAAGGCAGTAAGATATATTAAGTTACTGCAGTATGAAATGACCATAATTATCAATTTATTAGTGGGAAGTATTGTTCAGGAAATACTATTTACTTATTAGTAGTGGCCCAACCAGATTATCGCTTTGAAAATGAGAAAGGGGTAATGAGTTAAAAAGAGTGAACCTAGCAGTTCAAGAGAAATCACATCCTGCTTCCTTTCTGTGCTGCAAACACAGGAAAACTAAAAAACAACAATCAATAAGTTGAAAGACTCTGTTTAGGATTTGGCACCCATTCTTTTATTAGTCAGTGAATGTGATGTTCACATGATTGCCTCTGGGCCAGCTATATTCTCAGGTTCAATAATTTACATTTATTCCAAACAAAGAGAGAATGAAGAATGTGAAAAGATGGGTAATGCTAGGGCCTGTTGTTTGTGTGTTGCGGAGGAGGACAGGCAAATATTCAATGAACTATTGTGGAGAAGCATTTTGTGGCAATTTTTCACAGGAACGGGGAATGAGTTGAAATTTCCTCTTGCTCTATGTTCACTACAGCAGTCTTTCCCTTCCGACCCAAAAGGAAATAGATCTGTTTGTTTGTTAAGTCCCTTATTCCAGACTTTAACAAAATCTCTACTATACATTCTACTAAGAGTATTTTTTTTTAACTATGAGGCTAAACAGACTGGTGTTCACTGGCGTGGGGGCAGCATGGGGACATGGAACCACCCCTATGTTGCCCTCATTTCAGTGTCACGCTGTGCACCTAACCACACAGCAGGGAGGCATTATGGCACTCCATTTGTTCAACATTTAGGCACACTGCGCCAAAGGAGCCCCCAAAAGCCGCCACCACAGGAAGGGCACCTTTTTACCAGTGCTAAAAGGAGTGTCATTTAGCCGTTCTTTTTAGAGCTGGCAAAGTGCTGGATTGGGTCTGTGGCGTGCAGTTGCCGTGGCCCCAATACAGTGAGAAAAAGGTCTGTGGGACACAACTCCAAATGGGTGATCTTTTTCACCCTCATGTCTCTGTTCTTTGCCAGGGTTGTAGACATTATGTAAGACAGATATGCAGGGCCACCCCAATCAATAAGCCTTGCTTGAAAAGGAAGAAGCCCTATCCACCATCATCCAGAGGGAGAGAAGGGCAGGCCAGCTCCATCAGGCCTAACCAGAGTAAGAAGAAGCCCTCCCTCCAGTCCATCTACCGTGGTCCAGGCATCAGAGGTAGAGAAGACCTGCTGGACCTTTCCTCTTCTCCATTGCCATTCCCCAGTGCTGAGGATACCATGGATACTCAAAAAGCCAAACAAACGGGTTCTAAAGCAACGATGACAAGCTTCTAGATTTGACTGTCAGTGGGATCACCTTTCTTGTTTTGAATCTATTTGGATTTTATGATTTTCAGGAGAAGCCCTCAAGACAACGCCATTGCCTGTGGAGAGTCTGCAGACCTACTTAATGGGCAGGAAGCTCATAGATTGTAGCATGGCTTCTTCTCTGAATTGTGATCAGGTCTGTTCTCACCACTTTTATGAAGGGTGTAAAGACACATATCTGTGAAATGTTCTTCAGAACCGTTTTGATGCTTGGTGAGTAATGTGTTGATCTTATAGTATTAAAACTGATTTTAATTGCTTTTATCGATTGCTTTATAAAATGTTCTGTTTAGTAATGTTTGTTAGCTGGTTAATTTTATTGGGCAGCTGGTTAGCTGTGCTGAGCACTATTTGTAGTGGAAAAGCAGGGTATTAATATAATTTATAGCTTCTACAGCCCCTACACAGCAGACCCTAACATTCAGTGGAGTGACCAGCCAAGATGACAAGACGATACCACATTATTTGCCCTTATTGCAAACAACAACTCTTCCCTATAACATGTTTTTAACTAGTTTCCAAATATCCTAACTCCCTGGCTTCTGTAATTAGCTTTCAGACATTTTAGAGATTTCTGATCTGGGAATATTTTGCTGAATTATAATAATTTCCACCCAAGCTGTCCAATTAACCATGAGAGGAGGGAACAATAAGTAATTATATTCCCAAATGTTCTGCTTTCCCTGCCACAAAAATCAATGAAATTATTATTATTATTATTATTATTATTATTATTATTATTATTTAAAAATTAGGTTTCTCTTGTGCAGCCATTTCTATGAAATTTTTCATTCTCAGACATTTTTGAGGGGGGGGGAGCACTATTTGTTGTTCTTCATCAGATCCTAATGTGTCTTGGGCTAGCCCTGCATAACAGACAAATGAAATCAACTGTCAGTCCCAACAATGAAGAAGCTGAGAATCAGCCTGAATGAATCCTTGGCAGACTATCATATAAAGAATGACGGACACTTTTGCATTGTCCTGCCACCCCCTTTGAACAGCTATATTCATTATTCCTGAAAGCTAGAAGGACTGGTTGTTGTCACATGGAAAAAAACAAGTTTATTGAGGTCTATGAATGAAGCCAGAGAGAAACCTTTGCCAGATGTTTTGTATTATAGGCAAACTGCCAGCTACTCTGGATTAAGAACTGAATATTCACATTAATTAAGATCTTTTACAAATTTATGAGAGCCTGGTATGAGAGCCTTTTTGACAAAATAAACCATAATTTGCACATCACTGGGAGGAAATAATGAACATCAGACAATATACATGTGCATGTATATACTGAATTCTATGAGAGAAAATGCATTTTTTTCAAAAATATGTATATATATTTTAAAATGCACCTACTTACACTTTTGACAATGGGGATAATGTGTAAAAATGCACACGTTGAAGAATAGCAATAAGAAGTACATTTTGATACCACTTACTGATTTACTAAGTGGTTTACAAAATATAAGCTAATTGTCCCCAACAAGCTGGGTACTCATTTTAGCAACCTATGGAAGGATGCTAGGCTGAGTTGACCAAGAGCCACTGGCTGGTATTGAATTCACAACTTTGTGGTTTGGGAATGAGTGGCTGCAGTACAGGCATTTGACCACTGCACCACCACAGCTTAAGGAAAAGTGTTTACCAAAGTAATGTTGGCTCTCTTTTATGTCCTGCAGGCATGCAGCAACAAAAACAAAAACTAGGTCCACTAGAGAAGCCAACTATCAGCACTGACTGAATTTGCATGTTTTATCTCTCCGTTACCAAAATGTTCCTGATACAAAAAAAGACTTCTTGAGGAAGCCATTGTTCTCTACCTACAAAGAGGCCTGTGACCTCACTGAAATGGAGACATACTGGATTGCAAAAGAGGGGTCCCTGTTGAGATGCAAATAGACTTTAAATTTCCTGGACTTTGAGAATCTCCCTATTACTGCATGACCAGAAGGAGGAAGAACCTGATGGATTTTTGTTTGTATTTGTTAAATGGCCAACACAGCCACCTCTGCTTGTTTTTAAATACTAAAAAGAAATGCTATAATTAGTGCATTTTAAAAAAAATTAAGGCAAAACCCAGGAGAAAAGGGCACAGTGGCAAATCCAGGTTCCTCACTACCAAATTACTTGCATAATGCTGACCCACTTTAGAACCTTTGTATTTGCATTCAGAGCATAAGCTGTGTTCCTCCAAGGGAGAATAGCGACTGAGTAGAAGTCCTTCTAGCAAATATTGTATCTTTCCATTGCTACAAGTTATTTTGCTTTTGAGTACAATCTTCACAAACAGATCCATAAAGATCGTTCCTGTACACTCGAAAAAGCGTTGACTGCTGTGAACATTTTATAAGTTTCAGTATAACACCACAGGGATCTGGCATATGCCACACTCTAACACTGTGCTCAGCTAAGCAATAGGAGAAGCAAAATTTCAAACAGTTAGCTTCATCTACATCACTGGATAACAAAATATTTTGGCATACCAATTCATAGCCTATTTCTTGGCATGGTTCCATTAGTTTCAGTTGAATCTGCTTCCAGACACTTAGGACTGTAGTCTAAGTACTTGAGGTTGGAAGGGGAGTGGTCAGGGAAAATAAATTCAAGTGAAATATAAATCAGTGTTGGTGCATGTGGAAAGACACTGGAAAAGTGGAATATTCACAACAGACAACCACAGACAGGCTGTCAAAAAGGTGGGGCATCCCTGATGAGTGGCTATAAATAGGGAGAGGAACTGTTGAAAGTATCATGTACTGTTAAACAGAGAAGAGGCTTCAGTACAAAACCTTAATGGGATTCAGACTCCCATGTAAGGAAGAATGATTTAAAAGGACAAAAGAAGTCCAATGAAATAGGATGAGTGTGTCTTATCCTGCCAGAGGTGTAGTTAGAAGTGAAGAGATTAACCTCAACAGGATTCAGGCTACCATATAACAACGGGAGATTTAAAAGGACTAAAGAAGTCCCATCAAATTATTTGAGAGTGTTACATTCTTTGAGAAGTGAAGAGCCTGTTCCGGGAGGCTCATAACTGACTTGTTCTGGGGGATTGTGACTTGTGAAGTGAGCTAGACTTTCTTAGGATTTATATTCCTAATGAATGGGGTTTATTGGAACTTGTGTTAGAGAAATAAAACACAGTTTCAGGTGGAATTCAAGCCATTGCAATAGTGGAACAAAGACATATTTGTAACAAGTGGAATAATGTACGCATTCTAACAACAATGGCCGGTTACAGACCGGCAGTTTAGTGTGTGTTCGCCACACACTAGGGTTACGAAAGGGCGGTGCTTCCGCACCGCCCTAACCCTAGTGCGTGGCGAACACGCACTAAACGGCGGCGGCCCTTCCGTATGGCCGCCGCCGTGAGTACGTCATGGCTGCGCCGCCTCTAGACGGGGCGGGGCGGCCATGACGTAGTAGCTCCGCGCCAGGGCGCTTAGTGCACCCTGGACACGGAGCAGGAAGGAGCTCCGTTTCGGAGCTCCTTCCGGGTTTAGTCCGCTGGGCGCAGCCGTCTGAAGGTTGTGCCCAGCGGACTAAACGAGAAAGAGGCCAAGAGGTCCCTTTCTCTGCTCCCCGCCGCCGCGGGGTGTCCTTGGGGCTTGAAGCCCCAGGGACACCCCTTTTCTGGCTGCGGGGAAGCGGCCTTTTGCCGCTTCCCCGCAGCCCGAAAAGCGGCGGATCGGGGCCTCAGCGGCTGCCGGTGTAGCCGCCGAAGCCCCGATACTCCGGGGAAAGGGGCGGGGCCATACCGCCCCAAATTGGCGGTCTGTATCCCGCCAATGTTTTTATTGCATTTTGTTATATTGTATTGTATTTTATGTATCTTATGATGTTGTACACTGCCCTGATTTTATAGAAGGGTGGTATATAAATAAAAATTTTATTTTTTTATTTTATTAAACCTTGAGTACTAACTTAACTTCTGTCTTTAAATAAAAGTTATTTTCTTCTTTTTAAAAAAGGAGTGGCTTGAAGTAATTTATAAATAATAACATCAAAAACACACTGCCAAGAACATTAAAACACTTAATAAGAAAGGATATTGGGAGCCCATATCTGAATCACCTGTTCAGTGAGTGATCTAGGATAAGAAGTGGGGCCAATGGAAGGACCAAGGGGTAAAGAGATAGTTCTGAAGGAAGAAAAGCCTCAAACTATATATTATAAAACAGGAGAATAATCCTGTGTTTCCCAGGGGCCACAGTGCATTTAATGGGGAAAACATTGGACAATATAAATCTCTTTCTCCTTCAAAGATTTTCCAAGGCAATGGACATAACCCAGGAAAGAAGCTAACCTTGGAAACATTTTTTGTGTATTTTATATGTGGTGGAAACATTGTGCATAAGCTAAAAGTTCAATTCTGGCTATTTACTGCCCGATGATAAATGTGTATTTGAAATAATCTGATGCTATCCACTCATGTTTGAGACTTAAAATTCTGAAAACTGTAGCTAGATTGGGAATTATTCTTATTGTAAAGTAGCAATAGCTCAATATGTAGATAATGTAATTGTGTTTAAACATTCTGTAAGACAGAACCACCAGTGTTTATTTTGTCCATCTTAATCAGAGTCTGAAGATACATAGACCTTATGGATTGACCTTGAGTCTTCTTGGTAACACTGGGAAGCAGCTCCCTGCAGATACACACTCCATTTCTAAGAGGCAAAACCAAGAAGATGGAAGACCCCCCCCCCAACACACACTGTTTTTAGGAGTCAACAAAATTGTAGGAATCATCAGGCTGAATATAAATGCAATATAAATATAAATATCAATAACCTATATAAATTAATTGAACCAGAGCCCTTTTGGAGGGTGTTGACTGTGATAAAATCCCTTCCTGGGTCTGAGCAATAAACTGCACCCCCAAGTATGGCTTCAACTGATCCCACCTAAGGATATGGTTAATAGCCACTCTCATGCAAAACATTTTGTCATACAGCAATCAAGCTGAGAGACCCAGAGAGTCCACATAGGCCCTATAAAAGCATATCCCAGTAATGAAAGGGTGCTGAGAAACTTATTTTTACAAGGCTTTTTTTCAGTCATGTCCAGTCTCCCTTTCTTCCTTGTCCTCTGTCCAGCTAAATGGTTTATAGCAGCATTAACATTGGAAAGATGGTGAAAGAGGGCTGAAGAAGCACATATTTTTGGTCCAGGGTTTCACAAGCATGACTGCAGTAAACAATGCAATTAAGCTTGAGCAAGTAAAGAACAGGATTCTACTCTAGCTAATCCAACTTCAGTTGTATGTGCCTCCTTATAACAGGCAAATTAAACAGCAACTGCCTTTGAAATCCCCCACTGAGGATGCATAGAGGAAAAAAGAGATAAAAGAGGGAGCAGATAAGTCTCATCAGCTTATCCTAGGATGTTGAAAGCATAGCTCTATATGTATGGCCACAAAAATGGAAATTATTAGAAGAAAAGTGAAAGCTGGTGACAGAAAAAAAATGTATCCCTGAATGCATTTCAGAAGAAGCCTTAAAGTGGTATATAGAAATTGCAGATGTTTTTGTATACTCACCCAATGCTTATCTGATTTGGTTGTTCCTTTTTAGTGTGCATGTTTTTGTTTCCTTCCTCTGAGATATAACCTACAGTACCTGCTATTCATTCATGATCTCCTATCAAAGTACTAACCAGAGCTGACTGTTCTTAGCTTCCAAAATTCAACTGGATCTGGTGCCTTTAGGGTATTTGGTATGTGCATATACTTAGTTCTGAATAAAAAGTCTGCTGAAATATGTTCAAGCTGTTCATCTTTTTTGTGGTGTAGGCATATCTCTCTGGTTTTTTATTATTCTTTTTACCTCTGATAGCAAACTTTAGGTTAAAGAAGTAATGCCCAGGAATACATCAACTTTGTTAACTGAGGTATACCAGTATACTGAGTAAGGAAAAGAATTAAAAGGACAGTGACCAAGGCTCGGCCTACATGGGGCAGCCTGATATATCCCCTTACCAGGGGCCCTCTGGGCACCTGTTCACATGTGTGTCTGCCACCACTGCCACCACCAGCACCCCACATGGTGAGGTCAGAACAAAGTTCTTAGTGTCAATTACATGGACAGGTGCCTCCATCTGACCTCAGAGCCAGTGACACATTACTGTGGTAGTGTCATTGCCAAGTGGTACAGCAGGATGCATTGTAAACAGCCACCTGGAGTCACAACAGATAGCTCTGGATCTTCTTGGAAGATCCAAAACAGAAGTTATTTAAACCCGGTTTAACAGGGGATATGGTGGATTTAGTACTGTACTGGCCAAACATCATCCAGTCAGTTTACACTAGAACTAGAGACTGGGCCCTGTGTCATCAGGACTACTTACCTTGAGGATGCCTGTGCAGACAACCCCCTAGATGTTTCCTCAATGTAGAGTAGAGATCCTTGCAGTCAAGTGATCTATCTTTTTTCTGTTGCTTTTATTTTTTTTCTCTTTATCATCCATTTCATCATCATCCTCTGCCCCTCCATAATCTTGGAAAAGGAGGGAGAACCATCCATATTGTCACCACTGCAAAGTTTCTCCTTCAAATCAGGCAGGAGATGACCCCTCAAAGGGAGGACTTGCTCCCCTTAAGACACTGCTTCATAAATAACAGTTACAACATTGCTAAAACTCGTTATGCCATGCACTTACATGTGGCTCTAATGCCCACCATAAAGCTGTGTGGGATTGCCAAGGGCTCCTCTGGAATTGAGACACACTCCATTCCGATAGGAACATGAGAATTTCAGCCCATGGTACAGTTGTGAAGCCATTAAAGCTGGTTGTTCTCCTGAAAATAAGCCTGTATAGATTGAAACCCCACCTATACTCTTAAATTTACCAAACTCATCCACCAGGAAGTTTAGAGCAAGAATTGAATGAACAGAAGGAGAAAACCCCTACAGGCCTACTCCCATATGTCAAGCACCTACCAACAAGAAGGATCTGACTAAACAAACACAGAAATTCCTATAGTCCTAAAGTCATATAATCAAGCTAACTTCCACCAGGGCAACACTTACACAGCTAGCCTTGATTTTTTCTGGACCCAGCAGTTGTGATCCCACCTCAAAAGCCACACAAAAGTGGTGCAGAATCAGGACTAGGCTTTAAAGCACACCTGTTCTATGTAAGTGGAATTTCAGAGGGAAATGAGAAATGTTTGGACATGTCCCAAGAAACATAAAAAAATGGATTAAATTCTGTCTAGCTGGTGTTTAGAAATTTTCAACAGTGCTGACTAAGCTGAATGGCTTGCCAACAAAACCGCAGAAGACACAGAGGTATATATGTCAGCAAAGATATATAGACAATCAGTTGTTAAATATGTATGAACCTTCTTGCATCAGAAGCACAAACAATTTATTGGGTTTGAAAAAAGTGAATTTTCTCTTAGGTTAACTTAACAAAATATTTTTTTTATTGTAAAGGTTATTTATAACTGCGCAAAGTCTCTAAGGATCGATCCAAAAAAATATATATATCTTCATGTTCTAAAGCTAGAGGTTTATTTCCATATGCAGATTATGAGGATAAATTAAATGAGAAACCAATATGTATTTTGTAAAAATTTCCTTAAAAACATTGAAAGAAAAGAAACAATGACACTTAGCCTCATTAAAATTTGGAAAGCTCCAAAAATCTAGCTAAACTAGACAAGCTACATACTTCATCATAAAGCCATTGTGAAGCAACAACTCTCTTCTGTTATTTATTCCCATTACCTGATATTCAGAGAAAAATTGCTTCTGAATATAAAGGTTCAACTGAATTTCACTGGTAAACATCCATTGACCTTCATGAATTTGGCTGTCTAAACGAGCATCCATTCCACCTTGTGATAATTGATCCCCTAATTGATTATATATTATATGGAAGCTATAGTTTCATTGTCAGAACCTTACTTCTTTAACTGGGTTACCAGTCTTCTCCTATTGTGGAGAGTTATCATTATTTTGTTCTTAAAAGAGATAGCAAGTAATCTTAGGAAAGCTGTTTCCTGCACAGAAAGTTCTGTTTTCTGTGCAGAAGAAAATGTGTGAATTTTGTGTGGAATAAGTTTCTAAAGGTGAAGTATTCCCCTCATCAGGCTTCCCTACATGCTTTTCAACCATATTTTAAAATATTATTTCCATCCCTAGTATTATGAATTAGAGAGCAATTGCTATTCATTGAATGTCGATTACCACACACACGCGTGCACACACACACACAAATGTGACAACATAAAATGTGGAGATGATTGGAGAGAAATCAAAAATGTTAAATGAACTAAACAGTGGGGGAAGAAGGGAATAGACCAGATTAATGCTATCCCTACCATAATTGATTAGCTATAACAGTTCTAGAAACTATAAGAGGAGGAGCTTTGGTGTGGGGAGAGGTCATGAAGAAAATATGGTAAGAAGGAGAAGCCTCTGTGAGTCAGAGGTTTCCCATCCCTATCCATAATATGAGTTGGTGTAAAGTGTAACAGTGACATGTTACAGAGACTAAGGGAGAAGGGCTATTAATGGAGACATTCAGAGACATAAAAAGATGGAAAGCTATCAAGGATGGAATTTTAAAAAGTCCATTAATTAAGTGGCCGGAATAGGGGTTTCCACAGAAGGAAGCTAAACAAGTACATAAGGCTAATATGAGAACAGGAAACAGCAAAGTATTATCTCAGCATGTTAAATTGACCCAACTAAAGTAAATTATTTAAGTGAAAATCAATATGCAATTTGACCTTTGATCTTTGGAAGTGCAAATCACATTCACCTTCCTATGTGAATGTTTGTAGAAAGATTTAGCCTTAGATTTCCATTCTCTAGAAATGACTTTTTTTCTGAAGAAATTCTTTTATATATGGTCATATCTTTGGACAGGGTTGATTCTACTCCAGCTCTTTGGAGATATGCAGCTGCATAATTTATACAAGTGGAGATGTTACTTTAACACTTTCAACAAACTTAACAATGAATAGATAAAGCAAGTAATTAATCTATTTTCTGGGAGAGCTATATGAAAATGTAGTTTGGGAAGGAAGACAGGCCAATACCTAATGAAATTATTGCTCCAGCAAAGAAAATCCAGTTGCACATTACCACCAGAATCTTGTTGGCTTCTTCTGTTAGTGTAAGACAACTTTTTTTTAGTTGTGTATAGCACATACACTCCCCTCAACCTGCTAACTCCTCTTGTGTGGGCATAGTTTTGCCACCCAAAAGGACTGTGGATGTAGTTAATATGCATTAAGATGAGATTTTGCATGGCATCCCTGACTCATTGATCACCGAGGGCCAAAAATGCTGGCTTGGGTGTGGCATGGGGGTGTGGCATAGATGCTCCGCATGCCCCAATGCTGTCCCCAAGACAGCATCATACCACCCCACTGACCACACAGCAGGTGGCATCACAGCTTTTCTGCGGCATAGCATTTGCATGCACCATGCCACAGGAACACCCAAAAGTCACTGCCGTGACAATAAAGGCGAGGGTACAGACCACCAAAAAGTGGCGCCTCCTCAGTGCCTCTCTTTGCTGCACAGGAGCGCCACAGCATACAAATTGTGCGGTGCTGCTGTGCAGCAAAAAAAGGAGCTCCAAAAATTGGCTCCTTTTTGTTGCGCCGCAAAGCACCAGAGACGGTGTGGTTACGTCGCAGCTGCACAGCACTGTTTGGAGGTAGCGCAGCTGCAACGCCATCGTTACGTGCGCTGTCTATAAGGTGCTGTGTAATGGCGGTGCATCCACAACGTGCTAGGGTTGTGGGGCGTGTGCATGTGCCGCCCCAAGGCAACCCTAGCACAACATGGACGCACTGCAAAGGTCCCATCTGTACAGGGCCAAAGGCACCTTTTTCCTGGTGCAAAAATGAGCAGTTTTCTGCCACTTCCTTTTGGACTGAGAAAATGCTGGGTTAGGGGAATGGTGTGGGGTTGCTGTGGCACCACGGTGTGCGGCTCCACGGCAGCCCCAATCTGGTATTTTTGGCCTGTCTGTTTTGGCCCTGAGTCTCACAGAATTTCCATAATCTATCAACTGAAACATAAAACTTCTTTCTCAGGATTGAATTGGCACCAAATACTTTTCCCTGACAGAAATAGATTAAAAGAACACAAACTATATATATGTTGTATTAATTGATATTAATCTGTACTGCTTTTTGTCAAATTTAAATTTCACTAAGGATCCAAGACCCAATTACACAATACGTAGATTCACATCTTAACCAGTAGCAGAGGTAGCTGCTCAAGAACAGAAGCAAGAGGGTATTGTTACACTTTATGTTACTTCTGGATATCCTATGTTTGATCATGGTGTAAATGAAATGCTGGGCAAAAGGGACCTTTGCTTTGATCCAGCACAGCTTTTTGGTCGACACACACATTGTTTAACGCTTTGACTTCTAAAATTTATTTTTCACTCCAAGATTTAAAAGGAAAACAGAAATAGCAATAGCATTTACATTTCTATACTACTTCATACCAAT
This sequence comes from Sceloporus undulatus, assembly GCF_019175285.1. Taxonomy (NCBI): domain Eukaryota; kingdom Metazoa; phylum Chordata; class Lepidosauria; order Squamata; family Phrynosomatidae; genus Sceloporus; species Sceloporus undulatus. The sequence continues at coordinate 114,801,757 of NC_056526.1, forward strand.
GTAAGCAGTTTCTAAGTGGTTTACAACATGTAAGCAAATTGCCACAGCAAGCTGTATATTCATTTTACTGATCTACAGAAGAATGGAGTTAGCCTTGGAGCCCCTCAGGATTGAACTCACAACATTGTGGCTGCAGTACAGGCATTTAACCACTGCTCCACCAGGGTTCTATACATGTAATAATAAGAAATATAATAAATAAGCAAGAAAACATTGATAATCAATAATAATATGTTAGGTATTGTCTGTCACAAATAATCTGTGGATGTGAGAAGAGAAACCAAGGATGTGGATTCGCTCATTTTTATATATGTCCAAAACTAGGTAAGTGGAATTATGTGGCAAATAGAGATCAATTTAATTTTCCATATTCCACAAGCTGTTCACTTTGGAACAGCTTTGTGTAATGTCATAGTCTTTGATGGGGCTGCTCTGAATCTGCTCTAGAGTAAATGTCTTGTATATTGCAGCCTGCAATTTACACCTAGTAAATTATAGGCTAGTAAATTATACTAAATTATTGGTTTATTTAACATCTTTAATAATGTAATAAGAAAGTATGTAAAACTAATTACAACCATAAAACTATGTCAAACAAATATTAACAGATGCCACAAATTAATTACTTCCAACCACATGTTTGTGACTTGAAACAGCAAATGAACACACTTTTCATATTAGTCCAATATTTTTCCTAATCTCCTGCTGAGTGATTGTTTTGTTAATATTGGGATCTCCCTCTCTCCCTCTTTCTATTTTTCTCTCCCCTCTTCAAATATTATGAATTGTCATAGTTTTCTGATTCCCACTATTGGCAATAGGTACAAATAACTCTATCAGTAAATAAGAGTTTTGATTCAATCCACAATAAATGGATTCAGTACATGGTATATTTTGAAGCAAAAGAATAAATTTCTACAAAAATCCAGTACAGTGGACACTTGGTATCTGCTGGGTTTTGGTTTCAGGACACCCCGGTGATACAAAAATCCATGGACAGCCAAGTTCCATTAAATATAATGGCATAGCAAAATTTTGTCCCCTATATAAAATGGCAAAATCATGTTTTGCTTTTTGGAATTTATATATTTTTAATATTTTTAAGCTGTGGATAGTTGAATCCATGGTTAAAGAATCCATGGATATGGATGGGTGACTGTTTATCTCTTCTCTTTAGTGAAAAGAAGCTAGGTAGCATTTGTTGTTGCTAATACTGTGTGCTTTCAAGTTGACTCTAAAGAGTTTCATACCAGCACTTATTGTGGGGTAAGCACTGGTAAAACATCAGAAAAGCATGTGTGTATGAAAGCCTGATGCACTTCCCAATTGGCAGGGAATCATCCCCTTGCCTCTAGCTACCTTGAATCATTCATAAAGCAGCAATTTCCTATGAATGCAAAGTTCATAGGAAATTGCTGCTCAGTGAATAATTCAAGGACACTAGAGGTGAGGGGACGATTCCCTGTCATTTGGGAAGTGCATCAGGCTTTCATACACACGTGCTTTTCTGATGTTTTATCAGCGGTTAGCACTGGCATGAAAATCTTCTTTGACTAATTATGATCCTATCATACAATTTTCATGGAAAGATTTATTCAGAGAAAGTTTGACACTCTAGGTCAGTGATTCCCAAACTCTGGTCTTCCAGGTGTTTTAGACTTCAGTTCCCAGAAACCCTGATCACTGCCCAAGATGGCTGAGGCTTCTAGTTACTGAAGTCCAAAACACCCGGAGGGCCAGAGTATGGGAATCACTGCTGTATGGCTTAAGAAATATGAACTGCCCAAGATCACTCACTGGATTTCCATGACTGAGTAGGGATTCAGACTGTTGCCTTATGGAATCCAAGTCCAACACTCAGACCACTGAAGAACATCAGCTCTCCTTTGGTATATCAGTCATCAACTGCCAATCTCTAAGTGTGCTAGATGAGATAATCCTGTGAGTCTAGATGGATTATTGATCCAACTCAGTAAATTCACCAGTTTTTGCATCTTCACTGGATTTGTCTCGTACCCCCTATCTGAAGATCTATTTGAATATATCTTCTGTTTGATCTTCTCACTACTTCAAATCTGGTATAAGGACAGAGAAACCTAAAAAGAAAGAGGAGAAGTGTTACAATTAAGAGTATATGAGATTAAGATTATATGATTATATGAGATCGGGGAGATTACAAATACTAAGAATAGTTTGTTTAGATTTTCTATTTTAAAATGTAATTACAGATATTGTATTGGAGTTTAATGATATAAAAGTAGAATGTTCATGGGCTATTACTATAAATTGATAAGAGTATAATGGGATGACATGGAGATTATAAATTTGGTACAAAGAATTTAATGATGAACAAGAAATAAGTAGATTTGCTTTTTAGTGAGATCTTGTAAATATAATTATAGAATGTTACATGTGTAAAAAACAATTGTACATTGAATAATGAAAACTTATCAGAATAACTACTGATAGATACAGAAGACTTTCGATCATTGTGTAGTTGGAAAAGACTTCTGCACTGTGCAATTAACATAAAAATGATTTGTAGTAGTATGAGTCAGATGTGTGCCATTGTAATTCATAAATAGGGTGCCAGACTATTTCACAAATTGGGTGCTGTTGAGCATAAAGTTTTCATGTTGCTTTATTCACAGCAGGGTGTATAAATAACATGATTGCCAAACACCAAAATAAAACAATCTATTTCAACAAAAGCAATAAAAGGGTCAAAGGGGATAGAAGTGGTGCCCAAAGGGTGCAGGAAGACTTTATAAATATTGGACCTTGCAGCAAAGGGAGCAAAGATGCTCAACTACATATACTACCAACTTCTTCTGAACCAAGTGCCAAGTGGTTTGGCCTAGGATCTAATTCAATCTGGTGTTCCATGATGAGCTCTAAATTCTCCTTTCCATTCCTGTCAAGAAATGCACACACACACACACACACACACACACACATATATATCTTAGTTTGATAAAATAGTTAACTGACTGTAGAGACATGTCATAGCCACCAACATTTCCTTAGCTGAAAATGATGCCTGCAAAGCTGCTCCCTTTTGCTTGGGAAGAAAATTGCACAGAAGTGGGAATAAATGTTCTTCATTCATTTGTGTTGGGTAATGAAAAATATAGTGGTGTATCTCACAAGTAGTGTGATTAGTATTTACAAGTAGAGGGTGAACAACAACCAGTCCCACACTACCTCCCCCCTAAAGAGGAATCTAGCAGAGAAATAAAGAAGGCTTAGGACCAAAACAGACGGCCTGGTAATGCTGGCTTGTAGCCGTCTTGGAGGCATGGTGTTTAGATTTGCGATGCTTCCGAGTCACCCAGAAGCCATGGCAGCGTTTACATGCCAGATGGCTTCCAGGCGACTTGGGGGCATGGTGTTCAGATGCCACTTGCCGTAGAGCAGCGAAAAGTAGACAAATGGATATATGTGAATGGATGGGTGAGAGAGTGGGTGGGTGGAACCCAAATATTTGAGAAAGTAAAAATGGCAGATGTATCTGTCCCTGCATGTTACTTTTCATTTTGCTTTACATCAACCTCTGCAGTCTTATTTGGACTTTTTTTCTTGTGAGCTGGTTGAATGAACCAGGGATATATTGTCTATCCTTGCTCCCCCTCCCCAAATCCTCACCTCCATGTGATGGCACTTCAGAAGGTCTGCAGAGGGACTGTAATGATGATCAAGTCATTGGATTAGTTGATGTGTTCTACATGATTGGAAATCCCACTGCAGACCTCCTGTATCAACATGGGGAGACCAAGAGTAGAAGTCATTAGCTCCTTTTTCATCAGAGGTGAGAATCATGTAGCCCCTGGAGTTGATCCAAGCCAACATATCTAATGATGAGGAATGCTAGGGTTGAAATCAAACATCTGGAGAACCATATGATTATTACCCTTACATATGCTTAAAAGAACTCTTGCCAGCATAGGCCTTTAATCTTTGGCTCATTTGCTTCTGGATCCTTCTCTTAAGCTCTCTATCCTAGCCATGTAGTGTCCTTTCCAGGCTCTGGTGACTATGGTTGGGCTCCCCAACCTCATCTCAACTAGTTCTGCTTGTGGGTAATAGCAATGGATTGGGACCACAGTTCTTCGCCTGGAAATGTTAGTGTGTCAGATATATCAGCCTTACCTAGCCCAAGGAAGTATTCAAATATGACCACAACTTTGCTGTTAACAGTACTGTTCATACAATTCACATTTCTAAAATTCAGGCTACCAGCTCATTATGTATAATGTGTAATCTGCACAAACTGAGACAATATTCTTATTCTCTTCCAGTTTAATATGGACTGTTCATTTTTATTCCAGCCAGGTATGTTACACTGCAGTTTCTGAATAGTTTAAATTCCTCCTAACTTCAGCAGTATCCTTAAAGGATGCTCAGCCTGTAAGTGGTCCATGGCCCTCCTTTCCTGTTTTTAATCAAACTGAGCTTTTCAAAGGACTTCTTTATTTGATCTCCCAAAATAGTTTCTAAGATTTTCTCTACCACTGAAGTTAAAGGTAACTAGTAAAAAAATTATACATCTCCCGTTGTGCTACTAAGTCTTCTTTTCAATTAATGCTTCATATTGGTCATTTTCTGTATCTTCAGGAAAGGTTCCTAGCTGAGAACACCTGCAAAATCTTCCTTTCATACCCCTGCCATTTCTCTCTGAACCTTCAAGTGCATTCTGGTCTAAAAAGTGACTATGTAACAAGGAAGCCTTGTGAATTCCAGAGATCAACTCACTGTGCACATTAAAAGTCAACTTCAGAAGATTTTAATGACACATTTAAAACAGCAACTGCTTTTCATTCCTATTAGCACTGCAGGATCAGTATGGCTAAGAGACAGCAAATTGCATTCAGAACAGGTGCATGCTCTTTAAAGTTCTTAAGATAATAGCCACATAACGGCTGCTAATCTGTATCGGACCTCTGAACCATTTTGGAGTTTACTCATTGCAATTCTGTCCTAGTTATTTTTGAAAGTCTGTGCTTATTTTTGACTGGGCTCTTTTGTCGACCATAAATTCCTGCTAATGCTCTAAGTCTAAGATGTGACAGATGCTTAATTATGCTATTTCATTCTCATCTGTCAGATTGACTAAACCTCCCCAAATGTACATAAATGACTACTACGGATGGCTTATAAGCTATCAAGAAACAGAATCAGGGAAAGTATGGATCTATTTTTGTTACTCCTTGGCAGGGTCAGCCTCATTGCCAATTCTATCTTTGGGATTAGTAAAATGTCTGTCTAAGGCAGCAGATACTGGAAGCAGTGGTGACAACCTTCCAGTTTCTTTTCATGAAGCCTCCAGCTCTTTCCCTCTGTTGGACAATACAACTGTATCAGCCACAGAATCTTTCTGGGTTCTCTAAACTAGCCTGCTACTGAAGGTATAGTGGAAACTGTTATCCCATCAACATTGTTGGGCCCCCTGCTAATTCAATTGGCTCCTGTATATGGATCAAAGGCTGTGGGTATTTTGTCCTTTACCTGAGGCAGGAAAATACATCAACCCAGCACTGCTGGTAGTCTGTTGACATCACCCATTCCTCCATGACTTGGTAAACTATGAAAGCTTTTAGCATTTGCTTGGGCAACAGCCAGTTTGGGTTTGCCAGCCTGACAACATTATTTGAGGAGAGAAGTGCTGAGTGAAGACCTGTCAGTGTCTGTTCTTGGGCTCAATCTGCAGTTCATACCAAGTGTACAGGGAAAGAGCACTGCCAATGTTATGACTCCTGAACCTTCTGGAATAAGCTCTCAAAGCAGGGATTCGAGTAATCTGTTGACCCTTCTCTTGGTGAAACAACAAAATATAAGTGATGCATCATAGGGCTTAACCTTTATGATACAGATTGAAGATCAGATTGATTCTGATTAGAAGCAGAGGCAGAATTCTATACATTTCCTTCTGCCATTGTGTAAACAGATTTAAATACATCTTTTCTATTTTTTCTCATGTGTTATTCAAGCTGCTGATTTTCTATTAATAGTGTCTAGATATTGTTCTTTCATTGGTTGCATTAAACCATACTTATTGTTCATTTTTATTCATATTATTGTTAAAAGCTATGAAACTCCTCCAGCACCTCCATAGCCCCAGCTGACTCTGATGACAAGGAACTCAGTTTCATCATCATAGTGATGGCGGTGGCATTTAATCCCCAAACTTCTAATGACCTCTCCCAACAGCCCCATATAAACAGTATGGGAGATAAGATTGAAACCTGTAGCACCCCACAGCACAATGGCTGAGCAAGAGTCCCTGTGTCCCAGTCTCTGGAACCAACTATACAGACAGGAGTGGAACCACTGTAAAACAGTGCCTCCAGTAAGATATTACGATCAATAGTATCAAAATCATCTGAGAGATTCAGGAAGATCAACAGATTAGCGCTCACTTAGTTTTTAACACCAGAGAATGCCATCTGTCAGAGGAATCAAGATTGTCTTGGTACAATACCCTGGTATGAAATCAGGTTGAAATGGGTGTAGATATTTCACTTGCACTATGTTCTTCTTCACCTGATTTTTCATCAAAGTGGGAGTGGGGAGAGGATAGCTTAGACTGCACCACTGGAGCAAGTGTATGTTAGAACATCATATCATTCAGTATTTGATCTGAATTTACCAAAATTGGTGAGGTTTTAATGGGAAGAATGTGAAATTTACAGATGTTCTTCTAGGGATCACTGAGAATAATATCATAAATTCAATTGCTAGTCCCAAGCAATTTGATTCAATTAAAGATAACTAAGTGTAGATTTGGAAACCCAGCTTGGCCTAGTGGTTTGAGTGTCAGACTATGACTTTGGAGAACAGGGCTCAATTCTCAGCTTGGCCATGAAATCCACTGAGTGATCTTTGGAAAGCCACACTCTCTCATCCTCAGGAGAAGGCAATAGCAAACCTCCTCTGAACCAATCTTGCCAAGAACCCACATGATAAGTTTGCCTCAGGGTCTCCATAAGTCAGAAATGACTTGAAGGCACACACAACCATGATCAAGTGTAGATTTATTTGGTTTTCCTTGATTCAGTGGGTCTACTGTAGTTGAGGCTAACAATTGGATTACATATTTGTCTCAGGGTGCAACCACACCACAGAAATAAAGCAGCATATGGTTTTGGAAGCTGAACTACGAAAAAACCTGAAAGCACTGAAACTGGACTCTGAAGAAAGGTCTGGTGGTGCAGTGGTTAAATGCTGGTACTGCACCCACAATATTGTAAGTTATATCCTAGAGGAGGGCTCCAAGGTCCACTCAGCCTTCCATCCTTTTGTAGGCTGGTAAAATGATTATCTAGCTTGTTGGGGGCAATTGGCTTACAATGTAAACTGCTTAGGGAGTGCTGGGTCACTAATAAGCAGTATAGAAATATACTTGCTATTGCTATTTCCTATATCCCATGGTTTCTTGTTCAGATTTATTCATAGGAGATGACTTGCCCAAGGTCACCCAGTGGGTCTCCATGGCCAAATGGGGATTGAAACCCTGATTTATACAGTCCTAATGTAACACAGAAACCACTACACCATACTGGTTCCCATCTGGTTACCTGAAGCTTTTCAGCAATATATTTAGGAGAGAAGAGGAGACAATTTTATGCTTCTTTGGTTAAAAATAAAAAAGGAAGTCAGAAATGCTACAATTTACCTATAGGACAATTATATTTCCCTTTTGTCCACCCAAAACCAACTGCATATCTCATTATAGTTTGTTCTAACAGTGCTTAGAATTTTCTAAATTCTTTCCCTTCCTTCAAAGCATAAAACCATCTGAACCTGATATTCAAGATCCTATTTAAGTGATTATGCTCCTTTTCTATTATTTCAACAGAAACATTCTTCCTATTTGGAAGAACAGATTAATTCCCTCTGCATGGAGAATGAATGAAACTGCTTTAAAACAGAAGATTTTTTTTTTAAAAAAAGCCAAGCACTGAATTTATGGCATTAGAAAAGTGGCACTGCACTAAGATATAGCTGTGGTCCCGTAGGTGATTTAATCAAATGAAGCTCTGTTTCTCTTGTCTGGCTTTGATGAGGAAACCAAGATGTCTGGAATGAGATCTGAGCACAAATATTTCCAATTTGTGCTGCCTCCAAAGCAAGAATGAGCAAAAATGGTCAAAGTGTGAAGTGTTCCAGAAGGCAGAGCCAGTAGAAACAAACATATAGCATTAGGGGCTTTGCTGCAAGAGAGAGAAAGAGAAATATCATTGGTACACCATTTAATATGAAATGAAGATTGTCACACAGCAATACTGATGTCTTTAGCTGTTACAGTAGAAGAAGCCATGGGCTTAGTGGGGCAAATATACAGTTGTTACTGGACATATAGGGTACAACTAAAAATGACCTTCCTCTTTCTCATCCATTTTTAGCATTCTTTGATAAATAGTCCCTTATTCATTTAAAGAGTATTTCATGTTTGCATTTTAAGCATGTTAATTCAGGCTGATTCCTTCATATGTTTACATTAAAAAATCATTTCATACATTAGGAAAATATTACACAAATGGTAATATGTTTTGCAACTGTAAAACTGCATTGCAAAATTTGAAGACATGCATATAATCAAGGATAATTGTGTTCTGCCTTACATATTTGTTTGAGGAATGTGAATTAGGTTGGTTCAAATCAGTGGCATGTCTGCCCCTAGTGTCACCCAGTGTGGGAGGTGGGGCTTCCAAAGCAGAAGGGTCCAGCTTTCACCAAGGAGGTGCAGGGAGGCCAGGCTCAGCCTTTCCAAGTTAGCACCCCCTCCTTGCTGCCCCTCCTTGCTGCAGCTTGGTTTTCCTCAGAGGAAAGCCAAGCGGAGTGTGAGTGTGCCCCTGCAACCTTCCTTGCTGCAGCTTGGTTTTCCTCAGAGGAAAGTTGAGCCACAGCAAGGAGGGGCAAGACATGGCCTGGCTTTCCTCTGAGGAAAACCAACCCACAGCAAGGTGGCACAGGGGTTGCACTTGCACTTGGCGAGCACAAATCCAGCTTCTCCTCACCTCCTTGCAGAAGCCCTGTCCCTTTCGCTTGCCATGGCAAGGAGGTGTAAGGGCCATGCAAGCACTCAGCCTGACTCCTTGCCTCAGCTCAGTTCTCCTTTGAGGAAAACTGGGCCATGACAAGGAAAGGAGCTGACCAAGTGTCGACCCACTTTGGAGTGTCACCTGGTGTGGTCTGCATCTCCCCCCCCCCCCCAAGTGATGCTTCTGGTTCATATACTGTAAAAATCCTTCATCCTATGCTAGGGACAGATAAATCTGCCATTTTGTTTTCAGATTATTTAAATCTCTGGTTGCTTCGGTCCTGTTGATGAAGAAATTAGTGATTTTGGTAAGGCTTATAAAAAACTACAGAATCCAGCTATCACCAGTTCTAGCTAGCATGGCCAGCAATCAGGATAAAAGAAGAAATCGAAAATCTGATGGATCACAGGTTCTCCATTTTTTTATCTGTTTACCATTTATGTCAGAATAACTAATGAACACATTATTTCTCAAGGTTTTTGTTCACTTTTATTTTACATGATGAACTAAAACATTGTTTCCTGAGTACATTTCCTGAATCAGTGTTCTCCTCCTCCCTTCCTGAAACTCACACAGTTTCTGGAAATTACTACCTCCTACCATAGGCATACAGTATTTTTGACTCAAAGATAAATCATCACAACATGCTTGGTTTTTGAAACAGACAGAAGAATTAAAAGATTAATTGAATCTGTGGCGGGTAAGCTATGCATCCTCTGCCACCTGCAGATTTGTTTCTGGCATCTTATCTCTAAATGCTGGTGAACTGTCATTGTAGATGCTTAGTTTTGCTTAGTTAGATGCTCTGTTTGTGCAAACCTATTGTGAGTGGGGACTGTGTGGCCTTCCAAATGTTGTTCAACTACACCTCCCAGCATTTCTCACTATTAACTATGCTACATAGGGCTACTAGGAGTTGCATGTGTACTGTGTGCCTTGAAGCTGTTTCTGATTTATGGTGACCCTCAGGCAAAACTACTATGGGGTTTTCTTGGCAAGATTTGTTCAGAGGAGATTTGCCATTGCCTTCCTCTGATGGTGAGATCATGCAACTTGCCCAAGGTCACCCAGTGAGTTTCGCGGCTGAACAGGAATCAAACCCTGGTCTCCAGAGTCATAGGCCAATGATCAAACTACAGTGCCACAGTCCAGCAACATGTGAAGAACTGAACAATTCCCATCCTTGATGCAGTCCATGCATCTATGAGAGAACTTCAAGAAGATCTTAAAGTGTAGCCCTGTATCACCTGCACCTTATGATCACCTGATGCTTCATCCTGGATATTCCTTTCTACTACCATTTAGCATGCTATGTCCTTTTCCACTGCAGTGATAACTTTATGCACTCTCCACCATTATGCAGCATGTGCCGCCATGTTGTGAAATAATCATTTGTATCTTTTCACCAAGGATTCACAAATACTGAATGGCTTGATATTAGTAGATCCACAAAATATGGAAAAGACTAGACTGTTTGATAAACTTGGAGAGCCATTTTCATTGTGTTTGTTACTATATGGTGTTATGTTTCCTTGGAGTTAGACTCATGGTTTAACAAAAAATGGGATTTGCTTCAAAGACTTTACAAGCCAGTAGCTGTGTGTGTGACGTGTGTGTGTGTGTGTGTGTGTTTGAGATTAAGTAATGAAGACCTGGTACCTTTGACCATGTATATTCAGAGAAGAAATAGGTCAATGTGTATCAAAATCCTAAAGTTGTGTTTTGTATGGCAGAAGCAAAATCACAAAAAATACAGTTGAATAGCTTGGGTAGTCAAGCAAATGCCTTTCCAGCATATCGCACATAAGCGTACTGTGTGTACATGCACAAAAGAGACATCGCTCTTTATTTCCGCCTGGTTCTCGCTTATCAGAAATGTTGTCACAAAATAGCAGCTTTCCTGTTCACCTCTGTGGCAATAGAGCCCACGTGTTCCTGGGAACGTAATGTGGTTGTCAAAGTGACAACCATCTTCAAGTTGGTGCCTCAGCGAACAAAGAGCGAATGCTGAGTTAATTTTTTCCCCACAAGAGAGGAGGGGGAAATGTGTGAAATACATTTGAAAAAGCTTTGGGCTCTTAAAGTGAAATTCCCTTTGGAATGAAAAGAAATCAGGGAGAACAGCAGGAGGTCAGCCAAGAAAAAAAAATCAGTTTGGGGGGCTTTAGTGTAAATATCAGTAATATTAAATGTGACATATTGGACTTAGCTTCATATCAGAGCCTATATGCAAGCTAAAGTGCTTATGTTATTAGCTTTATTTAAAACCACAACACCACCCAGAGCTTGTGCTAAACCTAAAATTAAAAAGCAACTACCCATACTAATACTGGATATTTGATTGCATTTCTTCCCTACTGTTCAGTCCATTTCACATCCTCATAGCAGTTTATAATGAGTACAAGTAATTAGGACTGAGCAGAAATTTCTTGGAAAACACATTACTGAGAAAATTTTGGAGATTGTTCTTCCTTGTCCATCACACATACACCCCCAAAAGAAGATGACTGCTTTAAAATCAATTTCTTTTAAAAGTAAAACCATCACATTTTTTCTGAGGCAGGGATATATATATATATTTCATGTGTAGAAGGCCACATGTTTGCCACTACTTTCAAAAGATTGTGTTTGTGTGTGAGGAGTGAAAAGAAAAAATCAAATGGTATAAAGTTTGTTTCAGGAAGCTGTGGCAAGGATAATCCTGAACTGATGAGAATCTTTGATGTTCTGCACAAAATATGCACCCTGTGCTCCATAAGAATTGTTTTTGCACAGAAAATGAATGCCAGACTCCTGTATGATCTGTTACTGTATGTATACCTAGTTATATAGCAGAGATGCTTGAAAAACCATTTACTCAGGCCTGTTCCGAACAGGCTTATAGTATGTCCCCAGGACGTACTAGGGTTAGGAAGGGGCATCACTTCCTGACGCCCCTAACCCTAGTACGGACTGGGTCTGTACAAAATGGCGGTGCCCATTCTACATGGGCACCACCATTTTGATGTCGCGGACGCGTGGCGTCCAGACGTCACGCAGCGGAAGTGACGCCATGAGTGCGCGACTAGCACCTCACGGTGCCACTTCCAGGGCACAAAAAGAAGCACCATTTTGGCGCTTCTTTTTTTGCTGCGCCTGGGAACCGCAAGGTTTGGCCACTGCGGTTCCCAGACACAGCAACCGGCGGCGGCAGCAGACCGCCGCTTTTAGGCGGTCTGTAACATGCCTAAGTTACACAATGCATGATAGCATATGGACAAGAGAGTCTGATGCACACTGGTGATGCACACATCAAGACTGATGCACATCCCATTGTGTATGGCCTTTTTTGCTGGCTCTGCTAAGTAATAATGTAACCCTCTTGGATACAGACAGAGCAAAACTGCCTGTGGGGAGCTTACAGAGATGGGCTAGCCTGGTAACAACTAATAGGAAGAGAGCTAACAGAGATGGGCCAGCCAAGCAACAACCAAAAGGAAGACAGATGGTGCTAGCCAATCACAGTGAAGGTTTGAGAAGATAAATAGGGCTGAGAGGGAGAGTTAGATAGGGCTTCAGTAAGTCCATACAGGGACAGTTGTAGTGAGGGTTCCAGTGGGAGATAGGGACCATTATAGTAAAAGTCCAGAAGTGAAGGACTTAGTCAGACAAGGTCTGGTAGGGGTAGAATCCAGTAGTGAGGGATGCCCTATGCACACAGAACTTCAAGAGAGGGAGTTGCTGTGGGGTCATATCCTGAGAGATACTTACCCTTGGTGACTGGTTTAGGTTTAGGAAAAGAACCTAAAGATAAGGACTGTGTGAGAGTCCTGGGTAAATTTATGTTAATTGGTGGAGAGAGTGTGGGGAAGTTAACTAAACCTGTAACTGAATGAAACTAAGAAAATAATACCTTAAAGTAACAAACATACGCAACATCTCAATAAGCAAAATACTGTATAAACCTTCTTGTAAATAAAGTTTTATTCCTATTTCAAACAGAGGCTTGTTTGGCACTTGAATAATTTACCATGCTAGTGGCATTTACAAATGGGGAAATAGTTTTATACCCATACGTTGATGTTCAAAAATAAAGTGACTGTCACAGAGGGTGGCAGTGGGGGGATAATAAACCCCATTGTGCTTTCACTTAAATAAAAGAATGGGGTGAGTGGGACTCATTTTGACAAATGGTGGCAGCGGTGGGATGAAAAGGCCCAGGGTGCTGTCATCGAAGAAACGTAGTGGTGGTCATTAAAGTGATTGTGACACTGCCCAATTCTGATTCCCACAGAGGAAAGTTCACTTACAAAGATGTAAGACCTCAGCAAGATTCCAGCCATTGTTTCCTTCATAGGAAATGCATTTTTCCTAAAAAAATGTACCCGTATTGTGCAGAATAATTCATCAGCAAAAGCATTTTCTGCACAGATAACATATTCTGTTAAGAAATATTAGTTATTACACAGAAAATACTGGTTTTTTTACAAAATAAACTCATGTGTGGATTTTGTGCAGAATAAGACCTGAACTGTGAGAACTGTGTTGTTTCCAAAGACTTTATTGTGTGTGTGTGTGTGTGTGTGTGTGTATGTGCATGCTAAAATTACTTGTTGCTTCCTTTGAGAATGAAATTAGTGAAGAATTACATTCCTGATGTGTGTAGGCTGCTATGTTCCTTTCACAAACAACCACATAGAATAAGACATAAAAGTAAGGCCACTGATGACTATATGCTGACTTCAGGATCTGATGCAACATACCTCTAAATATCCATTATTGGGAAGAATACAACAGAACATGGCTGCTACCACTGGGTTCCACTTGTCTGCTTTTTGGTACATCAGGTTGACTATAGTTTGGATCAGGTCCCAGACTATGTAAAGCTTGGGTCTGACATTCTGAAGTAGCAGATGGTTCCAATATTATAGTATGAATGCAAAGGCAGAATAAGGCTACCCTTTTTTTTCTCATTTCTTTTCGTGACTTGTGCAAAGCTTCTTCATTTCCTTCTCTATTCCAAACAACAACCCAGACATTCACTCTTCATGATAAGGCACATACATGGTGATAATAAAAGGACACTAATCTCAATGGCCTGACTTCTCACTTTGTTGCTGCTATTACTTTTGAGGCAATGTAGCCTTTGAATACTGCTCAGAAGTGCAGCAGCATGCATTGATTGAAGACACAATCATATTTCAAAACGTAGCTGGAGTCCAATGTTCAGACATGAATGGGAAGGAAGGCTATTATCTCCAATTCTCCTGGGATGGTTGGGATGGATTATCATCTGATTATCACCATGACAATCCCAGGTGATTCAAAACAGTGGGTGGGAAGGGATGTTGGCAAACAATATAGAGAAGAATACAGAGAAGTGAACAGGGGGAAAAACATTGCTTTGGCTGGGAAATAAATAAAGGTTTTGTAGGTAGAGTGGAAAAGTGGAAGAAAACTTCACATAAACATACCAACTCCAAATGGAATAAATACCCATTAATGTTTGTTATTGTGATTGTAATATATTTTCTTGTTTGATGTCTATGTTTACATTTGTGTTTTCTTTTAAACTTGATTAAAGTATTTTATGTTCTTTTGTATGGGTTTTTCTTTAAAGAAAAGTAACACATTATAGAGAAACTTAACCAACTCTGGCAGGCTCATGAGTTAAGGGCCACAAGGAGCACACAGGGCAACTGGTGGCTTTCATCTGAGTTTTCCTTAGTCTCAGCTTTACAGTTACTAAACCATGTCCAAAAAATAGCAACTTGGGTATCTGTCTAAAATCCAAAGTTGACTTATTGCCCTATTTACATGGCAGCCACCAACCATAGCAACATTCACATGGATGCAAAAAGCAATGTGGAAGGAACATTGATCACCTCATGGATCACCACATTGGTCAGAGGATTTTGTAGTATAACAGGCTACTGTATTCAAACTTTGAAGGTGCATAACATGGATCCTGACAGCTAGTAGTTGTGGATCTCTTAATTAAAGGAAGGGATTATGTAGTAGGGAGACAAAAAATGGAAGGAAGCAAACAAGAGCCATGAGTTAGCAGTTCATATTCAGAGCTGTAGAAGGAAGGGCAGCATGAGTAATAACGATCGCCCGTTCGCTGGGCAGGCCGTTTTGCGGATGGGGCGGCAAAGAACTACAAGCCCCAGAGTGCTCTGGGGCTTGCCCCGGCTCCCTATTGGTGCGCGGGGCGGAAGGGGCAGCCCTTCCGCCCCGCGACGCTCTGGGAGCCGGGCTCTGTGGTTGGAGCTCCCGGTCCTCCAGGGTAGCCCATTGGCTGGGCTGCCTTGGAGGAGGAGCTCTGTTCCACATGTTGGAGGGGCGGGGCTTAGGCCTATATAAGACCGCGTTGTTGGCCCCGTCCCTCAGTTGGCGCTTGGCTCTGCATGGTGCAGAGCCAAGGGAGGAAGGGAGGAAGACCAGGAAACTTCCCCCACCCACCCACCGCTTCTTGTGGGTTTTTAGTCACAACTTTGGGCGGCAGCATAGGCCAGAATCTGCACGGTGTGGTACCAGGGATAGGGAGCTCTGGTTTGGGAGTCACAAGGTACCCAGGGGCGAATAGGGCAGGCGTATGGCCATTGCGGGGGCCATACGTGGGAGCGCCTCCCAGTGACTAGGGGCTTAGCGAATATGTGAACGCATGACATAGTTTGCAGTCAATGTTGTGTTCCTTATCCCCTAGGTCATCCCATGCGCCTTGTGGGTGCCAGGTTTTGGATAATCAGACAACATCGGGTTGTTTGATTTCGCAGATCCTGACCTCATGCTTTGTGCCAACCCTTACCAATTGCTTGCTAATAAAGTTGTGGCCTTTCTTCCAATATGTTGTTGTGTGGTTATTTGCTGGAGCCTCTGAGGCAAAGTGAGTAAGACCTGGATAAGACTCACAAAGAAGGCAAAGGTAACAGGAAACAGCCATGTTTCTTTTTTTAGGCGTCTTGTGTGTGGGTCCAGTTTCCAGGAGACTTGGAACAAATAACAATGCCAGACCAGATTTGTGTTGTGAAGACATTTCAGTCTGAATTAAAACAGGCCTATGGCATGGAATAATTTCTGTGAAGCGGAATTTCCCCCTTTCAAGTCTCTACAACACCTTCCATAATTTGATGTGGCCTGAAGCATACCACTCTTAATCCCAGCATTCCCACCTGTAATATTGCATGAAACAGTGGCAACATTAATGATGTAATCTACCTTTCCTGTTGTTTTTCTTTTGTTAAGTTCCCATGGCAGCATATCCTATTTCCAGGGATGTCAGGGCCAAACACAGAGACAAGGGCACATTGTGATATCATGGAGACAAGGCAGGCAAAGGTTGAGAGGGATGCAAGCTGCTTCTGCATCAAGCTAATTATGGAAATGAGGGGCAAGGGGAATCTGCGGAAATGGCCCAAGAATGAATGAATGAATGAATGAATGAATGAATTTATTTATTTATTTATTTATTTATTTATTTATTTATGTTTATTTTTATCTTACCTTCCTCCCAGTACAGGGACTGAAAAACCTATTGTAACCTGGCTAACTGGTAATACAGTAGCCCAGACAGAGGGGAGGGGGGACATATTTTTTGACTGGCCAGTAGATGGTAAGCTACATCTGCTCTTGTGTTACTGCCATTTCTACTTCAGCTTTTATCCCACACATCGTTATCTTACTTAAGTATAAGCTGATACAGAATGCTAGCCAAAGTCTACAAATTTCTGCATATCTGGAATAGATTTTAAAGAGAAAGAAAAGAGAAAGAAGAAAAAATAAAGAACTTAAGCATCAAAGATACTGAAATGGACAGATTTATCTACCCACGTTCCCGGCCTTCAGAACTTAGCTGTTCACAATCTGACCTTAATTCCCTCTGCATTTAATCATGTTAGGTCTAAACAGATTTGCTATTTCATATCTGGGATGAAAATAATTTGAAATTTACATAATTTGACTTTACAGGATTTCAAAATGGATAGTTTCGTACATCCTTAAGAAAGCTATAGTAAAGGGATTGGCTGCTATTGCCATATGAGGACCTAAGGCATATTGTAGCATGTGTGAATCTGTTTTCTATTATCTATATTTACAACATTTTTCAAGACTAAGTTCATGGTATTATTTAGTGGCATGTTCATTTTTTCAGGTATGAGACTGAAGAAGTTGCATAACAGGTCAGTTTTATACTACTGCCCACAGCATGCAAATATCCATCCTGGATATAAATGAATTCTGGGCTGTAACACGTTCAACTTAGAAAAGTAATTGTACAATAAGCCAGGAATGCTGGGTAGCAATTTAGGCATTAACACAATATGACTGCACTGATGATAGCTTGTTAGAAGAGATCTTGATCCACCTGCTATGACACTTCTGCCAAGCTATGAACTATAATGGGAGATAAGGTCATTATATCCTTATTAGCTAAAATGGTGATTGCACTTCTGGGCCAATTCTCTACTCACTGACATGAATTTTGGCAGGTAGAGCTTTGAAAAGCTAGGTGTGGGGATGAGAAGGAAACCAAAATGATAGAAAAGAAATTTGGCATATAAAAATTAATGTTGATATTATATACTGTTCTGACTGTAATGAGGGTGGGGTGGAGAAGCAAAATGGCAGCTATAAAAAGGAACAATACAGCAGACATACCTATTAAAATACTCTGGTACAGAGAAGTAATAACTCAATGGGGTAGTTTTGGGGTTTTTTTGCACAATGTCAGCATTTGAGTCATTAGAGGAGATGTCTTTATTATACCAGTGTCTAGTTTCAGCCAATCTTCTTGGGTTATTTGAAGGGTATTGCCAAGGTCTTTAATGACAACAATTCTATATTGTCTCATTAAAATAGTCATCTCAGATCAGTTCTGTGAATATTAGAGTCATTATATCTTCTCAGCAAGAATGAGAATGATAGGGCTGCTGCAACATGTTGGCATTCTTTTTACATTTCCCAGAGGGATTGTGCATCAGACAAGAGCCCCAAATGGAGCTCCATTTGCATCTGTAGAGATGAAAATTAGCAAACCTCTTCCACATCACTTTAAAAATGACTTTAAATGCTGCTCATTTCAGATCAAGAGCAGGCATTTGTCTGCTCTATCTTGTCTCTGCTACATTTCACCTTCTTATTGCAAGGTTCTCCCCTTGGCAGTCTCCCTTATATTCATTTTTTTTGGGACACTCCCTGCTCCAATTTACCTGACTTAGAACTGGGCAGATTGTCCACACTGGAGATGTAATCTTTACAATTATTCTTTCAGCCTGGGAGAAATTAATAACTCATGAAATATTATTGCCACTTTTCAAAACTGTGGAGTTTTTTAGAATTATTTGCCGGTCATCACTTAGTCACCCTTCCACACATGACACTGTTGTGAAAAAGTATTTATTTATTTATTTATTTATTTATTTATTTATTTATTTATTTAAATCATTTGTGTACCACCTCTTATCCCAGCAGGAGATGTGCAATGAATAAAAACAATTTTTAAAAGGTGAATAGAAAAGCTTTTAAACAACTTTAAAAACCTTTAAAAATAATTGTAGACAGACAGTTAAAAATCTAGAGAAATTCAATGACCGAAGGCCAGGTGAAATAGTACTGTTTGTGCTGTCTGCTCAAAACTCATAAGGGGAAGAGCCGATCTGACTTAGGAGCGAGTTCCAGAGCTGGGGGTGCTAATACAGAGAAAGCCCTGTTGTGTGTTGGATTGTCTGTGTACCAGGAAAAAAATGGGATGTGGAGGCTTAGTGGTTAAGATGACAACTCTGATGATTATAAGGTTTGCGAGTCCTGGTGCAAATGAAAAACCATGCAGGGTCAGAGGCTCTCCCAGCAGACAATGATCACCAATTAGCAGACACTAATCCACTTTTGCATATCCTCCTTCCCTGACGTCGGACCATCAACAACAGAACAATACACAGATTAACATGGGAGTCACTCCTCCTCACCCAGGATCACACAGTGTGTGTATGTGTGTGTGTGTGTGTGTGTGTGTGTGTGTGTGTGTATATATATATATATATATATATATATATATATATATATATATATATGCCCACTCTCTTCCAGGTCAGCATTCTCTGAAGATGCCAACCACAGATGCTGTGAAACATCAGGAATAAACTCTTCTAGAACATGGCCACATAGCCCAAAAAAACCCACAAAAAACTATCTCACTGGTTGTTTATGCGTCTTAGAAAAAGGCTAACATTCCTAGGAATTAATCACATTCCCTTGTATGTGAAGACATAAGTATTTTCTTTAATCCAAACTATATAAGATCTGCACCATCATATAGATGTCCATTATATCAGGAACCACATTGCAGTGCAATCTTCAGCACATTCACCCAGAAATAAGACCTAGTAAGCTTGATCTGATGGTCTGGCACACATGCATAGTATAGCATTGTTAAGAAGTAACCCTACATATCTTTGTTCAGGGGTATGTGTGTCAATAATATTATGGTAGGACTGGATTTTGCAGTCCTTGGTGAATAGGCAATGGTGGGTATTTAGCACATTCAGACATAATTTGTGCACCTCATCCAAACCTATAAAATATTAATTATCTCAAATGGGCTGAGAAAGCACTCAAGAATGAACTAAACATGTTCCTGAAATTGTGACAAAGAGGGTGTGCCATATAAAAGAATATCAGTAATGATGTTCATTTGTCAAGTTGTCTGTTAACTAGTCTGCCTAGTATTGCTGATGTTGTCATATAGGAAGTCAACTGTTCTTGGGATCACAAGCTGGATTCACACAACAGTGTATCCATACTCTTGAATGTTCTCACTACAGATTTGCCCTTTGTGATATATTAACTTATATTAAATCACCATTATTATTCACATTTCTGTCATGTAAAGTTAATTCCCTTAGACTACAAATTGTTATGGCTTGCTCCCATACTTTATATTTGATTCATTTATTTTCATAGTGGGAGTGGCTAAGGGTAGTATAGAGGTTGTTAGGATGGTACACTCTTGCTATATCTTGCCACCCTTTTTATTAGTGCTTCTTTTATCACATCACATAATGGCATTTTGGAGATATAAGCTGGTATCTTCTTTGTGACATATTCAGGTCTAAGTTGTACTATACTTGCATAGTGATTTTTTGGTGGGAAGCGATCTACTATTATATCCTGCAAGTGGCAAGAAAAGCAGTGCTGCACATTTGAAAGCATTGTGCATATACAGTTGGCCATTCCCTTATGCAGGGGATCCATTCCGGACCTCCTTGTGTAAGGGAAAAAAACATGTACGCTCAAGTCCCATTAGAAGTAATGGGGCTCGTGCCTGCGGTGTGTCATGGGGTGTGTGCCGTGGGCACGCGGCCCATGACTTCTTCCTGGGCACGTCAGTGGTTTTTCCATCATGGCTTCTAGCATATGCTGGAAGCCATGTAAGGCATGCCCTCATACAATGCGAGTGTACTGTAGTAGTGTATTAAAGAATGCACAGAATGTGAATGTGCATTGCTTTTGTGCAATTCTTTTGTGCCTTGTGCATTGCAATTACACAGTCAACTGTCAGCCATGTGCATTTATCCACATACATTCTACTACATTGGTACTCAGTATAAAGACAGAATAGCAGAACTCCACTAGTGGATGTTTATATTAGACTGAAGCAATTTAAGATTTGCTTGCTTGCCTTCTGCACAGAATGTTCCATCTTCTGCACAGAAAGTGCCATTTTTTCACATGCTCTCTCTCTCTGTGTGTGCATGCTCACATGTGTGTGTAGCACATAATAAGTCCTAAACTCCATATAGTCTACAAAAACTGCAGTATTCAATCACTTTTTTTTCAGCCAAGAGAAATAAAAGTAAAATTATTCATTGAATAATGAAATGTGTGAAGATGTACATTCTTACTGCATATTGCTTTTTGAAGTGTTATAGTATATGTAGGTTTTTTGTTTGTTTGTTTGTTTTGCACAAATTGTTCTGACATTGAGGGCTGGGGTTATGCAGTTGGCCCTTCTTATACACGGATTGTAAGGCATACACAGTTTGAAAATGTTCCAAAAAAGTATAAATTTACCTTGATTTTCCATTTTTTATAAGGGACACCATTTTGCTATGTCATTATATTTAATGGGACTTTAGCATACACGGATTTTGTTATACACGGGGGATCTTGGAACCAAACCCCAGAGTATAACAAGGGTCCACTGTAATCTATTATGGACTACACTGATATCCATTGCAGAGGTAAGTGTAATGTATTTTGGCAAAATGTTTACAAAGTTGTCTAAGTAATGACACAGTTCAGAAGGAGGGGCAGAAGGGAGAGTAGAGTTTTCAGATGACTTCAGATCCATGCAAACGTACCAACATGTACATGTACACCATGCTTGTACACAGAAACAATATAGTACTTGTTTGCCATGACAAACACAGAAACCAGAAAGTGCCTGCAAGTGAACACAACTGTTGCTATTGGTTTGGCCACAGAAAGGGGGGGGGGGGGGTAGGATGGTGGTTTTGGGAATCATTGCTATTTTGTTTGTGAATTAAACATAAGAAAGTAGAACCATCCATATATAGCAAGCCATTAAAAGTGTAATATTTTCCTGTATAAGTCCATCCAAACTGTAATGTAAAAGGCACTTGGATTTATTTACTAATGTGTTCTACTTTTAATTAACTTATTGGAATGATCAAACATGCATACAATAATATCTCGTTTAATTACACATAAAGAAATAAACATAAAAGTAACAGGAATTGACAGTACAAAATAAATGTAAAATACATGACAGCAAACCTCAATAGAATTCTTAGAATATGTTTTTAGTACTCTACAGGAAAGTGAAGAGTTCAGCCTAATATTGTTCAGCCAGATAATCAGACTGGTCTATGGAACCTCTCCATAGAGAGAAAAAGAGAATCAAAGGATGAGTACTCAAGAAACAAAAATAAATAAACTGGATACACAGGTTGTAAGGCAGATTTTTCATTTAGCAACATTAAAATCTCCTTCTCTGAAGATGCCAGCCACAAATGCCGGTGAAACAACAGGAATAAACTCGTCTAGAACATGGCCACATAGCCCAAAAAAACCACAAAAAACTATCAAAATCTCAGGTTAGCTGCTAAAAACCAGAGGACAGTTATATGGTTTTGTGTTTAATGGACTAAACATTACAAATATCCACAAATATCAGTAAGAAGTTTCCCTTTTGCTTTCTGATACTTTTGAATTTTGCACATTTTGATAAGTTCTGATAAAACAAAGTGAAACAAAATTTTCACCCATCCCTTAGCAAATCCTAAATTACTAAGGTATGCAAGCAAACTTAATTTACTCAGTCTCCTGTATGGAGGATAGACAGTGATTATGAAGCACTGTTGGGAAGATCTAGAGGTCTTTTGTTCAATTTTTAATGGGCTTTACTGGTGACCTGCCTGGCATTGCAAATAAAAAGGCTGTATGGGTAATAAGACCATTTGCAACAAAGTTCCATCCAAGCAATCTGTTGGTTTGTGCCAGTTAAAAATGTTTCCAGAGTAGGTCTGGTTTGATCTGGCTGACAGCCATATTCTGCCTGTGAGTTTCATTCTCTAGGCATGTGCACTAGCTACATTCAAAGTATGTGCAGGAGCCAATAGAGACAGTGGAAATGTCTAGCTTTTAAATGAGTTGACCTAATTCGCATTCCCTGGATCACTGTGGCAGTCAGAATACAATTATCCTTTAAATTGCACTTTTTCTCCACAAAATGTTGCAATGCAATTTCTGGCTCAAGTTGTGGACAAAAACCAAAGTGTATTTTTGGGGAGGTTGCTTGCAAAAATGTTTACATACAGGAAAGATGCTTCCAGAAATGGAGCCATTGAGATGAATTGCATACAAAATGTAAATCTCAGAGAACATTACACACAAAAATAAATGTGGATTTTTATGGAGTACTGACTGGTGAGGAAATTGGAGAGAATGGGTTTATGAATGAATACAATTGAAAGACATGTGAATGAGAAATAGACTACTTTGTCCCTCTCTATATCTTGGCTTTCCAGCCTAACTTCTTAACTTTCTGTCCTGCCCAGATCTCTTATAATGTCTGCTGCAGCATTTCCTTTTCAGCATCTTCTTTGCTTCTGCTAGAAGTCTTACCTGCAGGAGCACTACTGTGTTTCTGCACAGATAATCTCCCTGGGTATAAACCTTTAGGCCTGCTCATGTCTATCAGTCCTATGATGCTAATCTCTTTAGTCTATGACTAATATGGAAGCTATTTCATACCGTTAATGATTTTCATATTTCTTCTCTTCACCTCTTTGCCCCTGCTATCCCTGTTTTATTGGCAAAGGGAAGCCAAGCTCTCTCAAGCTGTCAAAATGGATCATTTCATAAGCGCTCAACTCATGCAAGGATTTTGTTTGTTTGTTTTTAATATATTCTGCCTTCTATGAAAGATTTTTTCTTAAATGCTTTGATCTGTTTGAATGTTAACTCATCAGGAAAAGAAGACTTTTATTCTGTAGGATTTGTTGTACAACACTTCAGTGGCTTCAAGTTCTGAAGTGCAATGATTTTAAAACTTCACACGGCTTTCTTAAAAAAGTTATTCCCAACTTTTAAGCTCATTCAAATTTGCTATAAAGAAGCAGAGAAAACATATTGTTTTTGCTATGTGACATGTTGAATATCATATTAACAAGGGCAGATATTTCCCACTGAGAACTGTCACCAAATGCAACTTATCCCATCAGCCCATAGCATAGCAGTGATGTAATGAGTCCACCTAGTTCTTGGCCATCACCTCTCATTTCTCCATCATGGTTTGACAGGCCACCAAGTTTGCAATAAACATTTATGCAGAAACTATATTTGGTGCAGAACACAGTACTCAGATTACCATTTAGATTTGATTGGGTGGGATGAGTTTTAAAATAGCTTATCCATTTCAAGGCACAATTCTAATTTCTTGTTTCAGACTTTAGAGCTCTATATGGTTAGAAATGTAGTGTTTCAAACTACATGGACCTGCCTGTCAATTAGCATAATCTCTGTTGAGGGCCTGTTGACAGTACATATAACTTCAGAAAGTGCACTGGTGGTGCAATGGTTAAATGCATGTACTGCAGCCACTCACTCACAAACCACTAGGTTTTGAGTTCAGTACAGTGCGCCCACTCCATAAGTGGGCACGCCATATGTAGCTTCCGGTTTATGCAGAAGCCACACTTCCATGTGTGTGTGCCTGTAATGTGCGCACACAGCGCCACCATGAACACAGGCCCCATTCTATTGAATGGGGCTCAAGCTTACGCAGTATTTGCTTTGCATAGGGGGGTGGGTGGTCCGGAACGGATCCCCATGTAAGGCAAGGCTCCACTATACTAGCCAAAGGCTCGGGCTCAAGTCTTTTGAGGTTGCTAAAATGAGTACCCAGCTTGTTGAGGGCAATTAGCTTATAATTGTAAACTGTTTAGAGACTGCTTAGGTGGTATGAAGCAGTATATACTGTAAATGAAGCTGCTGCTATTGCTAAAGTGCCTTCTCTGTGATGATATTCCAAGTATAGAATGCTCCTAAAAGTTCTTCCCCAAGACATTTTGTTTCTTGTACTGATACTGAGGTGGGAAGGTATTCCTTTCCAATCCACAGTCTAGCATCATACTGAATGTTAGTTCAGTTTATGATGCAGAGACTGCACAAGTACATCTCAAAAGTTGTAACATTTCTGCTTCGGGTCACTTTGGAGATATGCTATTTAAATGATGCACGCATCCTAAGAGTCCGGTAGCCACACCGAAGCCACGCTCCAGTCCTAAGGAGTGACCCAAAGCAGCTTTATTTTGGCCTGTCTGTATGGGGCCAATAACAACCAAGGAAACAAACAGCAGTTTTCTGCAATTTCTGTTAACCAAAACCAGCAGCCTCGTCTGCTTAACAGTAAAGCTGGGTCTGTCTCAGCTCCTAGATAACTGAATTTTGTTGAGGCACTGGAATAATACTCCTTAAAATATTTCCAGTTATTTAAAGAGTAGAAAATAGACTTCCTTTGTTGTGATAACTGACTACAACTAACATGAATGCTCATTGGCAAGCAAAAATGGTTTTATTCAGGCAGGCTTTTAATAGATTATGGCTCTATATGGGGTGTTTGCTATATGAGGTGTGTATGTAATTTTTTAATGTATGTAATTTTAGACTGTTTTTATTTGAGGTATTTGTTTGTTTTGAAAGCTTTTATTGTAACATCTTCTTGGATGTTTTTATTTTTGAGCTGCCTTGGGCCCCTTTCTAGGAGAAAAGGGGCATACTAAATAAATAAATAAATAAATAAAACAAGTTAGGTTTATGGTACAATTCAAACTCCTTGTTGTGGCTTATAAATCCCTATATGGCTTGAGTCTAGACTATTTGAATAACCAGTTGGTGTTACTATTTGCCATCATGCTGAATTCTGCTTACTATGACCATATGAATGAGTGATCTCCAAGAGCCCCAGTTAGGTCTTGCAAACTCAGGGCCATATCTTCTTTGATTAAATCAGTCCATCTGCCATGTGGTCTCCCTCTTTCCCTATTGTCTTCCACTATATATATATATATATATATATATATATATATATACACACACACACACACACACACACACACAAATCATATAGATAGATAAATAGATAGATAGATAGATACACAATTTTAATACAAAAACAGTATTGATAACAATAACTACAACATCCACAAATTAACATAAACAAAAGCAATAAAACATATCAAAGTAAGAATCAAGACAAAAAGAAAGAATAAAACAAAACCCTTATATTAAACTTTCCCAAAATCGTTCTATAAAAAATACTCTGGTTTCTCTTCAGATCGTATACATCTTTCGTCATTTACTAATCCATTCCTTTTGACCTTCTTTATATTTCTCAGACCTACTCTTTCTCCTTCTAACTTACTTTCTCTTACTCCTTGACTATCTTCTTGCCTTTTTATTCTTTCTTTATTCCTTCCTTATTTCCTTCACTTTCTCTTACACTTTCTCTTTACCTTCTATTAGTTACTAATTCCTACTGTCTCTACTCTCTCTTGGGAATTCAATCCAAAGGTCAATCGAAGCTTCATAATTGACAATTTAATTTCACATACATTTCAAATATTTAACACACATTTAGAATACATGGTCATTTGCCAAAATTTGAGAAAGAGTGGAATGATGTGATAATATACCTCTCTCTCTCTCAAAAAAAAAAAAAAAAAAAAAAAAGGGTGGAGGGGGGAATTAGCAACAGAAGGGTTTGTAGAAGGTTGAAACTTAAATATATAAGAAACATAAGAGTTGAATAGAAATACACAAAGAATTGATATGAAATATAATTCAAGTAAATGAACAAACCCAGGAAGATATTTGGGAAATAATGTGATAGGATGTAATAAACACTATAGAGATTTCACAGAAAGGTTTACGGAAATGTCACTATCATTGTTTCCAATGAATTCCATGTAGTAGTGGCTGCTCCCAGGCTGCTCCCACCCAAGAGGTTAAGCCACCCCTCCTTTCTATTCTCCTGTTGTGCTGGCAGGCAAAATGTTTCTTTTATTTAGATAGGCATTTACTATTAATTAGTTGTTTCAGAGGTATTTTTGATAGGAGATGGTTTACTTTTAATTACATTGTTATATTTTATGTATAATATTAAGTAGGGCCCGGTACAGATGGGTCTTTAAAGTGCCCTTTTCACATGCGAGGGTTGCCTTGTGGGCAGAGCACCCACATGCCCCACATCCCTAGCACATGACGCGGGCGTAATAATGGCAGAGCCTTGTTTACATGGGTGCCACCATTGTTATGTAAGTGCCGCGCAGCATCCGCACGGTGCCATGTGGCACTTACGTAATGAGTACACCAGTGGTGCACTCATTACACCACTGCAGCAGCAGGCGCCGGCAGGTGGCCTTTTTTGGGCAGTCTGTACCGGGCCTTAATTCTGGTGTATGTTACTCATGATTGACAGTAAGTTTATATATTGTGAAATTAACATGTAAACCACCCTGATAATACTTTTGAAAAGGTGAGATATAAAATAAAAGATCCAAAACACACTGAAGAAATAATCTAGTTTGAGATTGCTTTAGTTGCCATGGCTCAATGCTAGAGAATGCTAGGGAATTGTGGTTTAGTGTAGCACCAGAGCTCTCTGAAAGGGAAGGTTAAATTTTCACAAAACTACAGTTCCTAGAATTCTATAGAACTGAGCCATGGCAGTTAAAGCAATCTCAAACTGGATTATTTCTGTAGTATGTTTTGGACCGTAGAAAATAAATTCCCTGGTTTTACAAATGCCAATGGCTGTAGGGCACATCATCCAGGTCTCGCGTAAGATTTACACAATGGGAAATTATATACATACAATTTGGTTTTTTAAAAAGTCATGTGGTGATATCTGAAAGGAATAGCAATTGACCAACAGCAAAAACCCTTTCAGTTTTCGGACACTATGGGGAGGTATGATTTTTTATTGTGGGGATAAGTCAAAGCAACTTCCAAACTCACACACTCTCTTTTTCTTTTGCAGC
This sequence comes from Sceloporus undulatus, assembly GCF_019175285.1. Lineage (NCBI taxonomy): Eukaryota > Metazoa > Chordata > Lepidosauria > Squamata > Phrynosomatidae > Sceloporus > Sceloporus undulatus. The sequence continues at coordinate 114,829,343 of NC_056526.1, forward strand.
CACAGTGAAGAGATTGGAAACATATGTGTTATCTTTTATACAAATCAATTCCCCTTAAAAATCTGAGTCAGAAAACTGTGTTTTATTCAAATTCTTGAAAGTGAGAAGAAGCTTAGATTAAATCATGGTTTCATATTCTTGATTGTTTACTTATCAGATTTAAACAAATCACAATTGGCCAGGTTCAGAGATGATGGGAAAGTGGTTTATTTAAAAGTCAAAAAAAAAAGAAAGAAAGAAAGAAAGAAAGGAAAAGGAACAATCGAATATTTTCCTTGCGGTCACAAAAGAACAGGCAATGAAAGTGGGAAGCTGTAAACCAATGACTGATACTGGCAGTTAATGTAAATCAAGGTCAATTTCTATATTTCTAATTCAAATCCTCACCCCAGCCAATTTTCATCAACTGGTACTCTGATTTAACTCAGCTGTTTTTGATTCATTCATTAATATTTTGCCAGAAACAAAGCTATTGCAGTTTAGTTCCCAGATTTTGGGTGTCTGCCTATCATTTCATTCCACTGCAGGATGCTTGAAGGTCATGAATTAAAATGTCAATATTTTATTTCTTCAATTCAGGTGTACTTTGAAAATGGGAAAAATTCTTATTTCTGAAAGATTTGAAAGTATTTTTCAGGTAAAAGAAATTTGAGAAAGATATGAGATATTAATATCCTTATGCAGGTATATTATATTCAATGAGTCTTAGAATAATGATAAAATTTAGCATCAACCTACTGATGATTGAGTAAAATGATCAAAATAATGGTTCATTTCCACAACTCAGAAAGATTCCTGTAAAAAGTAATTCATTATCTCATTTTAAAAAGTAATGATATATCTCATTACAGAAACTCAAAGGTGTACCTTATTATTGCTAATTTTACTCTCTTGTTAAAATAATTCAATGTGTTACTTCCCCCCCCCAAAAGAAATTACAACAAGTAATACAATAAAAATGTCCATTAAAAATTGAAAACATTTCAATACCTCTCCCCTCAAAATAATGGGTAAACTATAACTGTCACATGGTAGAAAATAGTTTTACGAGTCTGTACATTATTTCCAAAAGAGGCATAAACATCCCACAAGTAATATATTATAGCCTGGTTCTTCTTAAGTTAGTTAATGTGGGGGACTGGAATTTTTCTCTGCACCCAGTACATTGGACATATTGCCTAAGAGACTGAAAACATATTTCTCTCTTTACTGGACATTCTCCAGTGACAATGTGGACCATCACTAGTACACAAAGACAAAGTTGTATTAGTCTGGATCAGTATGCAAAGGGCTCTTAAAGCACCCTTGAGACGGAGAGAAAAATTAGTAGCATAACCTTCAGAAGACTTCAGTCTACTTCATCAGATGCATGAGTTGAGGTGCTTTGGAACAGATCTTTATAGCTATGAATGAGCAGGTTATATTGTGAATAACAACAAAAATGCAATACTTGGGGTTTGGTAATGAGGGGAAAAGTTCAGTTTTAACAATGATCATGGGGGGACAAAGGCTAGAGGAAAGATGTGCAAAGCAAGGAGATTAGATAACCATATCTAATGGTGTTGGGAGTTATTGGAATGTAGTGTGATGCTGGTTGGGAACTAGAAAGGATATAAACTGGCCAAGAAAGTCATCACTAGTTTACTAGTGTTAATTAGTGTTAGGCAGAAAACTATTGTCTATGGTTAACTCATCGTCAATGGACTGGAATTTATGAATATATTCCAGTTCTGCTGTTTCTGTTTCCTATCTTCCTTGATAATGTTGTTGTTCAAGAACCGTGGTTCTGAGATCTGAGATGGAATGCCCAGGAAAAGTGAAATATATTTTTTGTGTGTATTCCCATTCCTAATGTCTGATTTATGTCCAGTTATTCTCTGGTGCAAAGACTGGCCTTTACTGTATGTTATTGTCTTCTTTATCTTGTAACCCACCTTGATTCCTTTGGGGAAAGGCGGGATATAAATAAATAAATTATTATTATTATTATTATTATTATTATTATTATTATTCTGAAGGGCACTGTTGACAGAGGATGGTATATATCATATTAAAGAATAAGGAAGTGAAAGCATCTCTAATATTGTGTGTTGTGTGTTTAGATCCTGTGATGACATTTCCCAATCCATTGAATTTTACAGGGTCTTCTTAGGCAAAGAATACTCAGAGGTGGTGTTACCAGTTCCTTCCTTTGAAATATAGCACTGTTGTAGCCAACAACTTTACTTGTAACATATTACTTCAGAGCTCCAGTAAATACTAATAATGCTTGGTGTTTATATGACACAGGAGAATGGTCACAGTGTTTCATATACTTCATCTCACTGAAACAACTCCTTTGTATGGCTGGGTAGTACCACCATGATCTCCTTTCATTCGTCTAAGTCTGTTTCAAAGCAAGAAGTCTTACTGTTATTTGAATACATGATTTATCTTGCTCTGGATATTGAACCTGCTTTCTCTATGGAGTCAGGAATGTACAACCATGAGAAGAGTCCTGCTGGATCAGACCAAAGGTGTATCTAGTTTAGAATTCTGTCTCACAGTGACCCAGTGATGCTTATGGGAGGCCCAGAAACTAAATATGAGAGCAATAGCATACTTCTAGTCATGTTTTTCACATGTTGCAATTCAGAGGCATACTTCTTTATGTAGGGGAGGTAATATTCAGGCATCATGACAAAGATATATTGATAGTACTATCCTCTAGTTCAGCATTCATGTCAAAGGTGATTCTAGGTTCAAAGAACCATGGGATTTCCTAGACTGAACTTTTCCTTCTGTGTGCAGGGAGAAGAGATGGAAAGGACAGAAAAGGAACATGTAGAGATGAGTGTATGACAGAGGAATCTGTAATGGAGAGATCACACACCCCTCCCCAAGACAAGATGAAGCTAACCTTCCAAAGAATCATTGGGGGAAACTGTATTACCCAAACTCCTATGTAATTGAGTTGCCCAGGAATCCATCAGACGTGTACTAGATGGTCAGGTCCAAGAAAGAAAGAGCCATTGCACGTAAACCTTCTTAGGAGTAACTAAGGTTGCAAACAATATGCACACTTAATCTGGAGTAGATTTAACTGAACACATGGAGGGGACTTCTAAATAGATGCTATGGGCCTGTTACCAGACTTCAAAATAAAGCTGCTTCGGTTCTCTTGGAAGTTGCTGTTTAAATGATGCATGGGTCCTAAGAGTCCGGAGGTCGCGCCAAAGCCACACTCCATTCCTAAGCACTGGAGTCCAGCTTTGGTGCAGCTTCCGGATTCTTAGGACGCATGCATCATTTAAACAGCATACCTCCAAAGAGACCCGAAGCAGCTTTATTTTGGCAGTCTGTAACAGGCAATGGTTTTACAAGATCATAGACAAGGTTGACTGAATGATAAAAGAATGGGTAAAATATAGAAATATTCCCTCTCACTCACTGTGTCCTCAGCGACATTGTAACTGCATGTACATCTGATGAATTTTCCTGGAGTCCAAATTAAGAACTTGCACCATACGGCCCAGGGAATTCAAGCTGAAAAGTTCTTGTGACACGAAAGGATTGACCTAGAGGAGACCTGCACAACTTGGTAGTAGACAGGGCCCAAAATTATTTTTTTTTTAATCATGTCTGGTTACTGAAATACTGTTTTGCTGCTGCTATCACCTGTGATTCATTCAAAAATTCCCTTCCTTTCAATCTCTTTTTAAGGTTTGGAAACAGAAAACTGTTAGATGGAGCAAGATCTGGCGAGTAAGGTGGATAGTTTGTACACTCAAGTCCTAAATTCTTCAAAACATCCATCGTCTTGCTGGCTTGTGAGCAGGGGCATTGTCTTGCAAAGAGAAAACTCCTTTCCACATTTTCTGCACAGAGGTTGAAAATATAAAGTGATAGTTTGAAACCTTTGCCAACTGGGAACCATTCTGTTTCTCTGTATTCTGTCCTGATGGCAACCTCTTGTCATGAGTACAGATTGCACATCAGGGCAATCAAATGTAGTGGTCAGGGACATAGCCAGGATTTTGGGGAGGGGGGATCCAGACTAAGTGCCACCATTATAATGGGGCTTGGGCGTACACACCATTCATTGTATCTAACAGAATGGGGGGTCCGGACCCCAAGTACCAACCCCCCCGGCTACGTCCCTGTAGTGGTACTCCAATTTCTTTGAGAGTATTCCATAGCTTGTCAGGGTGTACTGTATGTAGTAGAAGCCTTTGTTGTAGCCAAGATGTACATGCAGATTTTCTTTTGGAATTCCCTGGTGCACTCCATTATCCAACATATGTTTGCAAAGTGATCCCTAGATCCTCTTCCTTTCCTGAAACTAGCTTGCACCTCAGAGAATTCTTCCTCCAGATAGGGTATGAGTCTTTGCTGCAGAATTTTGAGCATGACTGCTTGCATGGGAAATTAGTGCAATGGTCCTGTAGTTGCTGCAATCTTTTGTGTCTCCTTTTTTGTGTATAGAATAATATTCTACATTAACTTTTTGGCTCCTCTGAATATAGTTAGTCATCAAAATACTTTCCTTATCTCAGATTTACACTTCTGCCCAACTGGCCATCTCATTGGGCAATTGCACTCTTGTAACCTCTGTGAATCTATTCCATTAAAATGCAACTTAACTTCATCATCATATCACTCAACCCTTCATTATCTGGAAAGAAGGCTATTTGTGCTGCCTAGATGATGGGAGAACCTCCATTATCACAGGAGCATAATGATTGAACCAGTGACAAGTGAAAATCACTAAATTGCTCAACATGCTGCAAAATCAACTTGGAGGTATTCACTAAATTTCATTTCTGGTCAGCATTCAAATATTTCAGCACCCACTTGGCTGACAGATGTATAGCCAACTTCTCGTGACTTATAAACACAGTGCATTCTTGGGATATCGCTAGTGTTTCAGCAATTGTTTAAGCTGATATTTGCTGAACAGCTAAAATAAACATGCTCAACTGTTTATGGAGTTGACTCTGTTGAAGGCCCCCCTCAGACTGCATCTTTGATCTCAAAATCTTTATGCTGAAAGTTAGCACATCACTCCTACACAGTTGAATATGACAGGCACATGTCACTCAATACTTGAATTATACACTTATGGAGTTTTCAGCAAGACAAGGAATTTCATGACAGACTGGAGTTCAGCACTTGAAAATTCCATACTTTTCATTGATATGGTTCTATTAATAATCTGAAAAATAGAAACAGAATTTAGAGCTACATTCCTGCAAACTGGCAGTTTACAATACAAAAGATTATTCTTTCAAGCTACAGTGACAAAATTATGCTCATATTTTAGGAAATGGGTTGGGCTGAGAACTTTTCAGCACCCCCTCATAATAACACTTGTTAATCTTTAAGGTGCCACAAACCCTTCATTGTTGTTTTCGGCAACAGGATAACATGTATACACTATCCCAGAAATTTGTAATCTGATATTTCTGAATTTATGATTTTGATGCAATTCTCCAATTAAAATATTCATACAAAATGTGTATGGTTGAGAAATGTGCAATAAATTCTATGTTATCAATTATACAAAAGTCATACTGCAACATATCTGGAGTAGTTTTTGATTTGGCATCAAGCTGGCACACTGAGAGTGGGCACCAATGTTGAGGCAAGGTCTCATGATGGCAAACTCATCATGAGACTTCTTGCATGTGCCACTATTATTGTACCATGTCAAGCAATGAAGTCTTTCAAGACATCAAATGGGATTTGTCAGACCATTGTTGGCCTGGTCCTCACTGCAAGCTGGTTGCACTTCTGAGGGTCTCTTCTGTCCCTGTCCATGGTGCAGCCTGACTGGGCTTTGAAACTAAGTTCAGGTATATTGGTGGAATAGGGTATGGGTGAGTGGGAAGGGGCTTCCTTGTTTTTATTGGTGTTGGCTGGGTGACTGGCTGATTGGGAGGTGATAGGGTAGAGTGGAACCTCTGGATGGATGGATGGATGGATGGATGGATGGATGGATTGGATGGATTGGATGGATGGATGGGAGTGGTCAAGTGGGTATTGTATGATGGGTCTGGGTCTGGTGGCAGCAACTGGGATGGTCATGGGGAGGACAAGGGGGAACTTCTGGGAAGTTCTGAAAGTAAAAAGCTGCCTTTTTTGTCCCCTTTACATTCGCTTTATTTTCGCATTATTTCTGGTCTGGTGAAACATCATGTGATAAACTTCTCACATTTGTCGGGTTTTTCTAATTTAAATCTACTTTAAAGCCCGTTTCTTGATAGTGTGATAAGGTCCTCTGTCTGAGGCTGAGAGGGTGTAACATGCCCAGGGTCACCTAGAGCAGGAACTTGAACCCTGGTCTTCAAAGTTGTAGTCCAACACTCAAATCACTACACCACACCGGTTTCCCACCAGTTAAAATAACCTCCTCCCACTCCTTCCTATTATTTATAGATAAAGCTGGATATCAGCATCTGCCATCTTTGTCTGGGGGTTAGAAAGGGTGTGTTACAGATCTGTTATAATTTAACTCCTCTAGGTGTGGTCCCCTACAGTCTCATGGGTTTGACTGTGTATATTTGAAGGAATGTGTCTAGGATACAATGTACATTTCACTGAGTTCAAGGAAGTTTACTTTCAGGTAAGTGCATATGAAATGTCAGCCTATGCGTTGCTTTCAAATGGAGTTTGATAAACACCTCATTTAGCCTAGGAATTGATATTGAAATATTTCTTGTAGTGTAGATTCAAAAGGTAACGTCATATTGAGTCAGCTGAAGGAGTGGCATCTTCCAAGTACTCTTTCCTCCTCTCCCAGTTCCTTCCTTTTTCCTCATGCATATGTTGTTAATTAAATGAAAGTGTTCTTCCCAAAATGCATGCTGCAAGTAGAAATTACAGGTTGTGACTGGCACAATGACAACAACAGCAACCACAATATTAATGATGCAAACCTGCCCCACCTTCGAAAAGTGATATATATAAGAGGCATGTTCTACCAAATGGAACATATTTATTTTAAACATATTCATGAATTTACATTGCTCAGGCTTAGAGCATTTTTGTTCATTGTGTAACTCAGAAAGGGACCCCCCCCCAGACCTTGAACTAACCGCAAAAGGGGTGTTAGCTTTTGCATGTCCACAGTATTCCCAATGTATGTGCTTTATACATAATTGCAGGTTTCCAAGCATTTCTTTCAAAACAACATTGCACACATATGTTCAGACATGTGTAAAGGCAGAGATATTTGCTAATCTTTGATTTATTGTCATTGCAGAAGGATGTGGTTGGCATTTGATATTAAAAAAGAAAATGGTTCCAATTTGAATTCTTTTTCTAGATGATGAATTCTCAGAAGGTTACAGAAGAGTATCCTATCTGTAAGAAAAAACACACAATATATATAATTGAAATATGGTCTCATATCTCCACCTACAGACACAAAGACAATGGCATGCAATTTTATTTCTTTTTTCTCTGAAACCTTTTGAAAAACAGTGTAATTTTTTTTCTCTGAAAAAAAATAATAATCATACAGATAGTTCATAATTAGGTGTCATTATATTTGGATCTTTACAGCAAATGCTAATAAATGAACAAATGAACATTTGCATAGCTTACATTTCCATTGCATCTTCTTTAAGATATCCCATAGCAATTGACAGCTCAGTATTAAATTATTTTCATCCCAAACCTAAACATGCTTCATAATAACATTAGCATTGACAGGAGTGCTTCCGAGCAATGATTGCTACACAGCACTGTCTTGGATCACTTATGTGAGAAAATAAACTCTCACATAAGACCCATTAATTAAAAAGAAAGAAAGAAAGAGTTCCCCTCTGAATTCAAAGTACTCCTCTGCAGAAGTAGGAGCCCTTTGCATGATGGCTTGCCAAAAGCTTCCTTTTTATTTTAACACTAAGGCAAAATTTCAGCCAGGGATTTTCCTGTGAAGCACCAGCACATCTATATTCAGGTGCTTGCCAAAAACAAAGGTTAGGTGGTTACAAAGCTAAGACATTTCAGCTTGGGTTACTAGGCACAAAAATGCCTCCTGACAATAAGGGCTAATGTAATTATTGTGGCTGCAAAAAAAAAAAAAAAAAAAAAAAGACCAGTTTGAAAGTGCTCTCCAACTGTTGTCCAACAAGCCTTGTGCAAATTACCTACAGCATGATTGCAACAAATTCATGGTATAGGATCACTTTCAAATCTTAAATTGAATGCATGGGCTTAGGAGTGGGTCTAACCAGGAATGCAACATTGAGAGCTGAGTTAAGAGGCATAGTCCATCTCAACTCCAGTGGTGACAGTAGTAGTGGATGTCAGGAGAGGGTTTGCCTTTGCCTTCCCAAAAGAGGGGAATATTCAGTACAGTCCTATTTGGAAATTAGTTAGTGTACTCCTCCCTTCTTTTCACCAGCAAACCAAGGTCCAGAAGGAAGGGCATCTGCACAATGGCAATACAGATGAGTGGTGAGAGTCACTCACAAAGCTCTAGGTGGAATGTTGGGATTCCTTTTCTCATGCAACTGATCTCCTTTGAAGCCTCTTGAATTGATCACTCAAACAATCTTTCTAAGGGCTTTGCAGAAGCAGACCTTTGGGAGGCTTAGGGTACATGGAGCCATATTTAGGACAGTTAAGCCAAGTGCAGGTTCTCAACATTAGGGCATAGTTTCACAGTGAGTCTTGGAAAATTGTAACTATTCGCCAACTAGCAGGAAAACTAGGTAGATGGCAGGACAACCAAGCATAAAGTTGTGTGTGGGGTGGGAATTTTTCTAAAAAATATTGTGAAGACAACTACTGGGTGGCATAGCTTGCATCCTAGGGGGCTTTTAGCCATTTGTAGGCGCAATCCTTTCTGTTGCTGGCAGTTTTGTTCATCTGGAAAATAAACAAGGCAAGTTAGTCTTTACCTCTTAATGTCCTGCATCCTTATCTGTTAATGCTAATAACCTGGGTTCAAGAATTGTTTATTTGCTGGTAACCAATTTTCAGGGGATAGCCCAAGTAACTTTCTGGGAGGATATTTCTCACTATTCTAATGCACAGGTTAAGCAGCAACATGCAGTCTAAGAGCAAGAAGGAACAGCTTCAGCAATAGCAATCACTCCCAAGGACCAGAGGGCAGACAGGTTAAGCAAGGAAATCATGGGCAGTGATAGTCACAGCTGAAGGCAAGAAGAGAGCACCACATTACCCGAGCCAAAGGGCAGGAAGGAAAATCGGCCAAACAAAAATAGCAGCATTTTCAAAGGCATTTCACAGACATTGGAGAAACTGATAGAGAAAATGGAGCAGACAGAGTCTCAAGCTGGAGGTTCCAGGCTTCAAGAAAAGTCAGCCAGCAACTATCAGTAGTAGTGGGGCAGCCTGAGAGGGGGCACTATAGGCCACATACACCTTCCAGCAGTGAAGATGCCCACTCATCAAACCAGGAGGAGCCCAGGGGCAGTCAGCTGGCAAGAAGAAGAAGAATAAGAGGGCTTAGAGGGACAGCTTTCTCTCCAAAAGATTCAGACAATGTTGAACTTTAGATGTCATACTGAGGAGGGAGCAAGCTTGTTTTCTGCTGCTCCACAGAACAGGACCCGGAACAAGGGATACAAGCTACAGGAGAAGAGTTTCTACCTCAACATTAGGAGGAACTTCCTGACAGTAAGGGCTGTTCGACAGTGAAGCACACTCCCTCAAAGTGCAGTGGAGTCACCTTCCTTAGAGGTCTTCAAACAGAGGCTGGATGGCCATCTGTTGGGGATGCTTTGATTGAGAGTTCCTGCATGGCAGGGGTTTGACTGGATAGCCTTTGTGGTATCTTTGATTCTATGAGTCTTCTGACAGCAAGGAAGGAGAGGATGATTAGATCACATGACTGGACCCTATGTTCAGGTTTTTTCGGAATGGGCTATTAGAAAAAGGCAAAAAAAAAAAAACAAAAACCCAGGGCTGGCCAACCACTAGACCAAATGTTACATATCTGGGAATGGTTGGGCCAACCACTTGGGCATGGAGAACTATCTGAGGATTGCATAGATGGGCAGGAGAGGAATGCTGTGGGGCTTTTTGGGTCTATGCCCAGCAGAAAGTGTCACCAGATGCAATCATCATTTAGTTCGGTGAGAATAACATTGGATCCTGAATAAGGACAAAGCAAAACATGTTTTGACAGAGCTTGCAGCTCAGCTGCTGGACACAATGCTGATTTGGTCAGACATGTTGGGATTGCTGGATAAGTACTATGCATCCAGGAAAGCTATACATTGCATGATGCACAATGATAAAGGATATTGGTGGCCTTGTTCTGTCCATGGGAGGTCCATGACTTATTTTTCAAGTTGGAAGTCTTGTATTGGAATGATGAGGTCCATTTGTCAGAATGGGGCCAGGACACATGGTTATGTATGATGTGATACAAGCTATGCTGTTGGTTGCAGCTACTGCAGTAAATTGGCAAAAGGTAGCTGTGATCAATAAAAGTGATTGCTATTGCTGAAACTGTTCCTTGTTGATCTTTAAAAAAAAAGCCCTTACTGCCTTTTGTAGCAGTAGGGATTTAAATCTAGGATGGTAGCATTTTTAAGTTGGAAAGTCCAACAAATAGCTCCCCCCACCCCACAGATCCTCAACAGACTTGACTTCTACCCACAGAGGTACCCAGGTTAGGCAACCTTTCTGGATACAATAATATGGGCATTCTGTGGAATGCACATTCATCTTGGGGAAAGCATCCAGTGTGCCCTCAATTAACAGGGAAATCATATAGTGGTGTTCATTCATGTAGAATTCCATAACTCTCAGGATATTTGGCTCATCAACCAACATGTGGGTTGGCAAGTCCCATGATAATGGCAACCTTACCAGCAGCTGTTATCAATAAAAGTTGTGGCCTTATTTTCTCAATTTTGTAGTAAGCATGTGTAATTTTTTGTGTTTGTTGTCTCAAAAGCAAGGGCCTTCCTTGGATCCATGGTAGACCTGTGTCCTATTCATAAATACATCCATGTTTGGCAACCTCTCTGGACAAAACAATGCAAGCATTCTATCAGAACAAATTTCATGATACTTGTAACTAATCCCCCCTCCCATAACTCAGATATAACTAAGCTAAATACTTTCCAAAAGTATCCAAATAATTTTATTTCTGTTTTTGTGAATTTGGTAGTTACAAGCATAATCTCACTGCAAAAGTGTGTTTTGTACGATATTCTGGTAGTTTGTAGCAATCTGCTGTGTGGTGATTTTAAAACCCTAACAGCTACTTTAACTGGAAACAAAATGAATACGTGTTTTGTTTTGTGTTGTTTTGTTTTAAATCTGTAAATGTAATGACAACTTATGGTGAAGCTGCAACTTTAACCATAAGTGATTGCTTTGACACAGTTATGTTCAAAGCCCCTCACTTACTTTTGTCCAGTGTTACAGGGGCCACACTGCTGTGCATTAAGTATTGCAAAGAAATTCATATTAAGACTTATTAAAACAAAAAATATCTAATTTGTGTTCTGTGAGCTAATTTGAAAAGTGTGTGCATCTCTTTTGGTTTCCCAACATTTTGGAAGAAATCCGGAGGATGCAGAAAAAATTTAGTTTTCTTTTAAAATTGAACGCATGAAAGCATGCACAATACAAAATGCTGTGTTTGGGAAATGTGCACAAACACACTTATAGAAAAATGTGTACACAATAAGGAAAATGCATTAAAAAGTGTGTTCATTATGCATGCCATGAAAATTTCTATTCAACTCCCTCTCTAAACAAGTCTTACTGTCTAATACAAAGCAAGAATGTTGGAAAAGGCAAGTGGCATTCAGAAAAACACAATAAATTTAATACTGCAGTTAAGAGTGTACATTGATGTTGTACACATTGTGGAAGGAAGGAAGTCCTGGTAAGCCTTTGGATGGAAGACTACCAATGAAAATGAGACAATGTAGGCTACATTTCAGAGGAAGACAATGGCAAAGCCACCTCTAAGTATCCTGTCCCCATCCCCGCATGGCGCCAGCTCCCACGGGAAAGAGGGGAGGAAGAGGAGGCAGCTCCATCCCTGCACGACGCCAGCGCCGGCACCCGCAGGGAACAGGGGAGGAGAAGGAGGCAGCAGTGTCCCCATCCCCATCCCCGCGCTGTGGCAGCACCGGCACCTGCGGGGAAGAGGGGAGGGGGAGGAGGCAGCCCCGTCCTCATCCCCGCGCAGTGGCGGCACTGGCATCTGCGGGGAAGATGAGGCAGCCCAAACCTGGCGATCCCCGAGAAAGGGTCGATCGACCCCCAAAGGAGTTGTGACCCCCTGTCATAAGTCAATAGGCAACTTGAAGGCATATACACATGCCACCCTGCAGGTTATTTTTCTGCATCTGTCTAGGCTGATGTAGGTGCACAGCTTGGCTACTTTTAAGCAGGAATTAAACTGGAAGTGTCCTTGATTTTATTCCTGGATTCATGTCCATAAGTATGATCGTTTGTGCTTTGGCCTTCTTTGTCTTTTTCTAAATGTAATTCTTTGGGCCTGCTATAGTGATCAGTAGTAGGATTAATATTCTATATCAGTTACACAAAACACTGCATTAGTCCAGGTGATTCCAGACTCAACTTAAGTGGAAAGAATAAACAGTAAACAGAAAGAGTAAGCATTAAAAACATTAAAAAATTAAAATGGTCACCACAGTCTCTCCTCAGGCTCCCCCACATTGTTGCTGAATGCCACCTGGCCTGAAAAAGTAGGTAAGGAAGAAGAGAGGGAGGGAGGGAGGGAGGGCTATCTTTCTTTCTCTGGCAAGAGAGGGGTAATGGGGTGGAAGAAGTGCTTCTGCACCAAAAGACCAAACCTCCGCCTTTTGTCAATGCCTTCCTGTTGGGTCTCTAATAGAGGCAGGTTGCTTTCTTTGCTCTCCCCCCCCAAAAAAAAAATCTGGCCCCACCATCACTCTTTTTCAAGCTGCATTCTTATTCTTTTTGCTTATTTATATCCCATTCCATATCTGTATTTGTATAGATGTAGACATTTTAAGATCATCAATGTCATTTACACACACACCAAATGTAGCTTTTCAAATAAACACATCCTCTTCTTCTCTTTAGCTCTTCCTAACTATGGCCCAGGATAGATGGGCCAAAAGTGGCATGCCGCCACTGATACTAGGATTCTGGAATGCACAGCATCTGCAATCTCTAGAACCCTAGCATGTAATGGTGGTGGCATTGTGGTGGCCTCCCATCTATACAGGAGGCGCCATGATGCCACTGTCTTCATACAGCAACTAGACATCACTGGCAAGAAGTATCACCATGGAGGCACCCTTTCCTGCTTCTGGTGTCACAAAAAAAGAAGCTGCTCTAGAAGGCTCTTTTTTTACAGCACATGTGTGCTGCAGCACAGACACAGGACTTACAGGAGCGGCATGGAGCCTCCCGTCTGTACTGCCCCTATGTTCTCTCTGTGCATTTTGAAAAAGCAAAGAAAAGATTTGCCCTTCTTTGTTGTTTGTTGTTGTGTGACTTCAAGTAAATTACAACTTATGATGACCCTATCATGTTTTTTTATCAAGTTTCTTCAGATGAGTTTGTTTTTGCCTTCCTCTGAGGCTGAGAGAGTGTGACTTTTGAATTACCATGGCTGAGCCAAGATTCAAAACCTAGTCTCTAGAGTCATAGTCCAGTGTTCAAACTATTACATCATGCTGGCTCTCATCCTCAGTTTATACATAAAGTGTATCCACACATAGGTATATATGTCAAATGTTTGGTCTTCCTAATGTTTCAAGTTTAACTCCCCAAAGCCCCAGTCAATAGTAAGGGATCATCAGAGGTATAATGTAAAATGATTGGAGGGTAAACTATTCCCCATGCATAATATAGTCAAATATGTATCTTAAGAGAGACATGAAACTGATCAGCAGAAGATGGAGAGAAGAATTTCTTAAGAGTTCTAAACCAGATATAGAGAAATAAATGTGATCTCATCTCAACACTTGAATGAACATCTCCAGTTTTGGCTGAAAATTATGCATTAGGAGAAATGCAGTAACAGTTCTACTGTTTTCCTTTCCATATGTGTGTGTGTGTGTGTGTGTGTGTGTGTGTGTATTCTCTTTGGACTTTCATTTTTCTTTTACTTTGAAGGTATGACACATGCCAGATTTTGAAAAAGATGCAGTTCATTGTAGTGAAAGTGACATTTCAGATTTATTCTGCCACCAACAAATTTAGAGTTAATTTGAATTTGGAATTGGGTTATTTTATGCACAACTCAATAGCTCTAATTGCCATATTTATCATCATGCAAAAGATGGAACTGCCAGGAAGGTATTGACATTTTAAAAGAATACACAGCTTCCCCACAGGGATTTTGTTCTCTAACATTATGGAACACCTGCCACACAGTGGTCATTGTCACCACAAGCTCAGCTGTGCAACATAAAAACCTGTTTGCTAAGGGCAAATGTGCAAAATGTCCTGGTATTATCTAAAGATTTTTGTGCAATGCATGAGCTGTGCTAAACCTTTGTGAAAGCTTGCCAAGTATGTAGATTTTAAAGCATGTCAAAACCCAAGTGTATTATAGCTGTTTATACACACACACACACACACACACACACACACACACACACACACAGCATCCTCTTTTAAGGCATCTATCAAAATGGAAAAAAGGTAATGGGTTTAATTCCCCTTTTCAAAGAGCTTTATCAGTTTATTAACTGAAGTTTGCATTATACTGAGCTAGGTAAAGGTAAAGGTATTCTCCTTTGACAAGGATGTCAAGTAGTGTCTGACTCTAGGGGGCGGTTCTCATCTCTGTTACTAAGCCAAAGAGCCAGCATTGTCAAAGACGATTCTGTGATCGGGTGGCCAACATGACTGCTCCAAACACTATTTACCTACCCACTGAAGTGGCACATATCCATCTACTTGCATTTGCATACTTTCAAACTGCTAGGTTGGCAGAAGCTGGGACTAGTGACAGAGGTTCATCCCATCACTTGGCACTTGGACCTTGAACTGCCAGCCTGCTGATCTTGCAAGCAATAGAATCAGTGTTTTAACAACTTGAGCCACCATGCCCTCTATACTGGGCTACTCTCAGTGAAACCTTTGGGGACTAGTTGTGTGGAATTTTTAGTTTCTCAGAATAGTTTGACAACTAATTTCTGAGTGAGAGAGAACACTTGTTAATTTGGCTGGAACAATGCTTCACTCACTTCAACATCATCAATCATCATCATCATAATGTATTTATACACCACTGTAGGATTTACACAACACTTTACATAGCAGCCTTAACAATTAGGTTAAGGATGGAAGTGGTTGTGGCAAGTAAAGAAATGAAAAGACTAAGAAGCCAGAGGCCATAAACTAATTTTTTAAAAGAGAGAGAGAGAGAGAAAGAACACAGCAAGGAATGAAATGAGATAGGAGATGTGAGGCAAGTGTAATTGTTTCAGGGGTGAGAGGGAGGAAAACTGAGGCAAGAGTAAATTAATAATACACAATACAATTAATAATGATCACTATCTGTATTCTATATAAAACTGAAGGCTTTCATGGCCGGCATCCATAGTTTTTTGTGGGTTTTTTGGGCTATTTGGTCATGTTCCAGAAAAGTTTCTTCCTGACGTTTTGCCAGCATCTGTGGCTGGCATCTGATGCCAGCCACAGATGCTGGCGAAACGTCAGGAAGAAACTTTTCTGGAACATGGCCACATAGCCCAAAAAACCCACAAAATCTATTCTATATACATTTCAATATATTGCTACTTTATACATGGTCTAAAAAGAAAGGGGTACATAGACCAAATCCAAAACCAGAGAGATTTTTCCATTTGCCAAGATCCTATTGAGACAGGGCTACAGGGTTACATGGATAATAACATTTTCCCTTCTCTGTTAAAAGGCAGTGTCCCCATGTTGGGATAAGCAGATCTACCATCTGAAGGTTACACAGAAGGTAGTGTCCTCTGAGTGCACCTCCAGTCTTAGCATTCTAAATGGTTTAAGTGGTTATGCAAGGATAATGACTAGCTTTGAGGTTTCCTCTTATGCCATCATTAAGATAAGGATGTGACCCAAGCTCATTGCTGTTCTTTAAATATACAAGATTTTTGGTTTTCTCAGTGCATAGACCAAGTATTTTGATGCTTGCCTAACTGAGGTGTGAGAATTGTTAGGTAGTTCATTTGCCAAAGAAGTAGTGGAGGGGGGGGAGGCTTGTGAGAACTTTGATGTTCAGGATGTTCAACATTTTTTGGTGGAGGCTTAAGTAATAGAAATAAAAGTGCCTCAACCATTCTTTTTTATTGTATGAGTCTCAGTCAAGGCAATTTGAATTACTCTACTCAGCTGCAGGAGGGAAAGAGAAGAGGAAAAAATTCAGTTCTAAGGATAAACACAGGTCATCCTCCCTTGTTAGACACTGTGGAAGGGAAAGAACTGAGCGTTTCCAGTCAACATCCAAAAATTAATTATAGCTTCAAATCATAAAAGTGTATGTATGCATATGTGATCCATGTACACCTGAGGTTGTGCATAAGCATACACAGCTAAAGTAAGATCACCTAGACAACTTGATACTCCCCATTTTAATCATTTTTAGTCTCAGGCAAGACAATTTGAAGTATTCCACTGGGTTGCAGAAGGGGAACAGCAGAGGGAATATCATTTTAAAGACAAACACAGGCTATCCTTCCATGTTAGGACTGGTACGCATGGGCAGGAAGTGGTGTGCTGGTGCCAGTTCTAGAGTTCAGAACCTGCATGCTCCTGAACCCTAGCATGTCATAGTGCCACCATCTTTACACAGCACCAGCCACATGATGCACCGCATGAACCACGTCCAAACGTCACCACAACGCCCCAGGGTGCTAATGGAGCCTTGGCAGCGTCGCTGGAAATTGCTGCATTTCAGGCAGACCATTGTTGCATCTGTGCGGTTGCCACAGCAATGATCCAGAGGAGAAAGGGGCAGTCTCTGGCTATATTTATATCCTAGTTTTCTTGGGTGTTCTGAGGCTGCATACCTGGCTTTTGTCCTCCCAACATTCTGAGGTAGGTGGGCTTAGGGGTGAAACAGACAAGCAGGAAAAAGTGGCTGGAAACTGCCTTTTCCAAAGCTGCCTTAAAATCCCACCAACTGCACTATCTGCTGCCAAGGAGGCTGGAGTGCCCCGGTGGCACAGTGGTTAAATACTAGTAGTGCAGCCACTCACTCACAAACCACATGGTTGTGAGTTCACTTTTAGCCAGTGGATCAGGGTCAACTCAGCCTAGCATCCTTCCGAGGTCACAGTTTGATGGGGGCAATTACCTTACAGCTGTAAGCCACTTAAAGACTGCTCAGTGCAGTATGAAGCAGTATATAAATGAAGATGCCATTGCTATTGCTATCATGACCACACAACACAGCTTAAAGCCGCAGCACTGGCTACTTTTTCTTTTACTGTACCCCCCCCCCCCCCCACCATCCCTGCACACCTTCACAGGAGCGAACCATCAGTGACTGCTATTCCATTGGGTGGCCGTCCCTGTGAACCTTCACACATTTCACTGAGACAGGGCATCAGAACAGTGGCGTGCTCATGCAGATGCTGGCAATGTACAATCATGCCCCTCCCTTTACCCACACTACATCCTATCCCTCCTCCTTGACTGTCTGTTTTGTGTATGTTTAATCATCATATGTGCACCATGTGGACAGCACGTGCCAAAACGACACACTGGGACAGGTTTAGAGCATGCAGCGTATGGACGCTGTGCCCTAACTCCACCAGCACAAAGTGTTGATCTGTATTGGCTCTTAGTCATCATGTACCTATCTGGAGAGAAAATAAAACAATATTATATGCACTTGAGAAGAACATATATTTTTAGATGCATATTTTGACAGAACAATTTTTTAAAAATATAAATCAATGTAGAAACATGATGGAATGAAATGGAGCTGTGGTTCTAAGGAGGGAAATGCATAAAAGAGATAAAGGCCAGATATAGATATTTTCATCCATAGGATTTTGTAGGTGAAGGAGAATAGTGGATGAAAGCTATTGATAGTGATAGAGAAGCAGGACAAATTTATGTTATTATTTTAATTATTTGTTGGGATCTGCTCTGTAGACTTATCAAATGAAATAAAAGGAGTATAAAGCAGGACAATTAAGTCTTGATTCTATTCTGTTTTTGAAGGGAGCTAAAAGTGGAAAATATTTTTGGATGTAGTTTTTTTTTTCCTCTAAAGAGGTCCGATTTAGATTGTTCAAAGCTTTCTATTTCTTTAGTTGCCCACTGCTAATTGTTTTAAAGGTTAAAACAAAATTATGAACACAGCTATTTTCTCTTGAACTGGAACAGTGGTCCCTCCAACTCCCCCACCACTTCAGCTGCCTCAGGAAACTTTTTTCTTTTTTTCCAAGAGGATTTAATTAAAAATGCCCAAACAGTGGAAAGAGTAATAGAAAAGCTAAGAGAGTGTTTTGAGTCCAATGTCAAAATGTCAGTGTATTTCATTGAAATGAACGCACCATAATGGATATGAACCTCCCCCCTCCCCCCGATTATCAGCCAATTTATTTGATTTTTTAATGTGAATGTTCCTAGTCTGGTAAAACATATAATCTTTGCCTTTGCCCAGTTTCAGTAGCTATTGTGCCCCTTCCTAGCAAAGATAGAATTAGCCAAAATCTGTTATCATGCATTAGTTACTTCTTGAGTAGAGTATTGCAATACATTTTTTAAAAAATTGATGAATTTATTACAGAGATATTCCAACTGCACAAATTGTCCTTGGATATCAGGCACTGGAGAAAAAAGTATGTTTTGCTCATCAGTACGCCCTGTGTCAGGGCCAATTTCTTCATGTAAGTCAGTAGTTTTTATCTGGTGTACAACAATGCTTCATTTATAAATCTTCCTTTGTTCATTACCCAGCAGGACAATCCAAAGGCTCATACACTGATGTCAGTCCCATCTCAGAGACACCTCAGTGCAAGTGACATTCCTGCAGCCTCATTAAATCTGTGCTGCCAAAACTGGCATCTCTTTAAGAGATCACCAACATTGATCTATAGGCACAACTCAGTTTACAGCTTAAAGCCAGTCCATTTTACACTATAGTTGGGTTTACACTGTATAATTAGCTTATTTGGCTGAATAGGACACCAGGCCAGCTGTTTTGCATTAGCAACAGAAGAAAGGACCTTGTAATTATTGTGCCTATTTTTAAGAAAGGCGATCAATGTGACTCTGGAAACGATAGACCCATTAGTCTCCTAAATGTCATTAGCAAGCTCTATGCACTACATCTCTTTGAAAAGCTTCAAACATGGCTTATAGAAGAAGAGATCATCAAAGATGAGCAGGCTGGATTTAAGAAAAATTGTTCCATAGTTGACCATCCCCTGGTTCTTCAACATCTGTCTGAAAAATATGTAGCATCTGTCAAGGGTTCTCTGTTCACTGCTTTTGTTGATTTCAAATCTGTATTCGATCTCATGACTAGGAATAAGCTATGGGCCAAGTTTGAAGCTACAAATACTGACAGACATTTGTTGACTCTTATTCTTAAACTACATGAGAACTCCTGTCTAGCCGTTAAATGTAATACTTATGGAAACATAACGAGACCAATATCTACATTTAATGGTGTAAGACAGAGTTGTGTACTCGAGCCATCTCTTTTTAATTTCTACATAAATTCTGTAATCTTTCGAATGTACTATCTCACCACCCACAATTGTCAAACTGACTTGTATCAGTATTAGCTTATGCTGATGATGTTCTCATATCACTCACTAGAGTGGGCTTTAATAGACTTCTGAGAGCCCTTGCAGACCGTTGTAAAAATGATTTTCTAACAATTAACTATAAGACTAAAGTTATGGTCTACTCAAAAAGATGCATACGTTACAAATGGAACAAGTGACATTCTATAAATACTTATGTATAGTTTTTCATGAAAAGGGATCTGCAAATTCTCACCAAAAGAATGCAATAATGAATGTTCCAAGGAGTATTAAGGCACTTTGTTTCTTTTATTTTAATAAGGACGGTCAGTATACTCCTGCTGTCCTTGAGGTTTTTGTTGTAAAAATTCAAGCTCAACTTTTAAGTGGCTCAGAGATCTGTTCCTTTAATAATTTTGTTCCTTTTGAGGTTGTTCAAGCCAAATTTCTAAGATCTATCCTTGGTATTCCAAATTGTGTGCCAAATGCTTCCCTTTGTCTAGAAATTTGTTTACTATCAATAGAGGCACACATTTGGATTTCTAAATTCAACCTTTGGATAAAATTGTTTTTCATACCAGTTGATTTGGCCCCGTTAATCCTAACAGATCCTTTTATTTCTGCCTGGAGGAAATCTCTAACCATGAAGCTGTCCTCCATTGGGCTATCATTGTCAGTCATATCCTCATTAGGCTACAATAAGGCAGAAATCGCCATTACCCAGCAAATCAAGGATATCGAGTTGCAAACCCATAGAAGCCAATCATTATTACCTCTTACTATTAGCTTATCGGGGAAAATTGGTAAATGTGCCAGGTATTTTGAATATCTAAATATTCCTAAACAAAAAAAAAAAAAAAAAAAAAGCTTTTATGTTGGCAAGGTTAAATATCCTTCCACCAGCAGTTCTGGAAGGAAGATATAAAAAAGTACCTTGCTACTGTCGGTTTTGCCCTTGTGGTTTCAAGGAAGTCGAATCAATCAGCCATGTGGAGGATGAAAGTGGAAAAGATGAGATTCAAATGAAGGTAGTTTAATATGGGCCCAAAACAGATATGCAAAATGATGTATCTTTAGGCATGTGCCCAGAAAATGGCCTGAAGTTGCACTGAGGCCATGCCGATGAAAAAGAACAAGACAAAAAGGGAGCAGATATAATTGGCTCCTGTCAGTGGCCTGCTTTGGACCTGTCTGCACGACCCCATGGTTTGGGCAATTTGTTTTGAAATTGACTATTAATTTTTGTGCATACTTTCACAGTTCTATGAATGCATAACAAATACGTTAAAGGTCTATTGTGCCTGATTTCATAGAATCATAGAATTGTAGAGTTGGAAGACACCACAAGGGCCATCCAGTCCAACCCCCTGCCATGCAGGAACTCTCAATCAAAGCATCCCCGACAGATGGCCATCCAGCCTCTTCCTTCCTATTTTTCCAAGTAATCATTACTTGTTTTCCACCTCATCTGAATTAGAAGGAATCAAATAGTATGAAGTCAAAGGCTTTCATAGCTGGCATCCATAGTTTTTTGTGGGTTTTTCGGGTTATGTGGCCATGTTCTAGAAGAGTTTCTTCCTGATGTTTCACCAGCATCTGTGTCTGGCATCTTCAGAGAACGTTGGCATAGAATAAAGCCACACACACACACACACACACACACACTCTCTGTAGGGAAGAAATTTCATGTTAATCTGTGTATTGTTCTGTTGTTGATGATAATCTAATAGTATTTTGGTACAAACATATGGTATTTCCTCAGATGTCTGTCTGGAATCCACATATAAAAATGTATCTTGTTATCCAACAGTATTAAATGTCCTGTTGAGCATCTCAGGGTGGAGTTGAAATTTCCCCTCTTAGTAGGCAAAGATCCATGAATTCAGTGAATTTTCCCCATCAATTGAGAAATTTGAGGAAAACAGAGAGTTGTAGGGTTTTCTTTAATTTGTAGGTAATATACAATTTATAACTAATTAGTTTATTAACCTTAACACTGATTCCTTTCCAGGGTAAAGCTGTTCGTGTTTATTACAAAGAAAGAAAGAAAGACAAAGAAAAAAGTTCCCAATGAGACATATTGTCATGATAAGCATGTTTACAATTGTAGGCTAAATAAATCCAGAGTGAATATTGGCAGAGTTTCATCTTAGTATTATAATAAACAATTGAAAGCAATTTTAAAAATTATGAAAAACATGAAAATGAGATTCCATGAATATCAGGATAAAATAGTCTTTATGATCATTAATAGTTATGTCAGGAACATTTAATATTAGATATTAAAACATTGCATCAAGCAAGAAAATATATCTGGCAATCTTTATGATTACAATGTATATTTAAACATGATGCTTGCTTTATATTTTAACATTGTACATGTGAGAATCAACAAGTGTAATAGAATATAAAGGTTGTGCAGCATTAATTTTTTCCAACAGAGCTCTGTAACAAGTTCAAAAGTGACTATGATGGGGATGAAAACACACCTATTTGATCCCAGGACAAAAGAATAATAGACCATGAAAAAATGTCTTTGGGTGTTTAATGTCCTAAAGTCCTAGAGATGAATTTTATGAAAGAAAAGGAAATACTATAGAAGAGTACTTATTCTAAACACACACACACACACCACACATAGGACAAAACTACCCTAATTATTCATACTCATAATAAAAGCTAAAATAGTCAAGGATTTGTAACTCCAGACTATGATAAAGATGAACCAACAGATCTTTCCAGTATAGGGAATCACATGCTGTGGCAGATGTCACTTGATACAGTGACTGAAACTGCAGTTATATAGAGAGTATTTAAAAATAAAAATAGAAAGAACATTTAGCTAAAGATCAGAAATTTCTAAACCATTAAAATTAAGGCGGTGAAATGAAAACTTCCAAGCAAGGTGTAATTGACTTGAAAGTTCATGTGCACATTGATTAGGCTTATTTACTATATGAAAATACAAAATGCATGGGAGCTCAAATGTTCACACAGATTTCATGAATTGGCTAAAGTGGGAATAAGCTAATATGACTATTGGTGTGGCTGTTTTTATTTTCTATCTAGTTACCCCACTGAAGCTATTTACAGAAGGCAACTAGTCACTCTCAACAACTTTGAAGCTGCAAAAAAGTAATTCTGAGTTCTACATGGCCCCTAGTGAAAAATGCAGTGGTGTATAAAAAAACAAAGTGTGGTACATACAAAACATGACCTGAGGCACAGACCCTAACTGCCCCTCAGTTCTTTATTGCCTCTAGAACAACTGAAGTGGATTCTGGAATAGTGATGCACTGGATAGGTGGTCCCTAGAATATTATCCACAAGCCAGTATTTAAAAGTCATTTAGAGAGGAGGGGATCAATGCATGGCTTATGGTAAATAGAATAGCAAGACTCTAATCTCAACAATTTTGGAGTCCCAATTTGCCTGTTTGATGTATGGCAGCAAATATACTCCTTCCACAGGCATGCAAATAGACTAGCCATAGTCTAGATGAGTCAAAGTCCTTTGGCATAAGAGAGTAAAAAACACAAACACTGATCCCCTTTACTGTCAATAAAAACAGGATTATAATACGCTAAATAACAATTGATGTCACTAAACTGGGCCCTTGATATCTACTGGGGTTTGATTCTCAGACCACCCCACCACTACCACCACCACCCCACCATAGATACTAAAATCTATGGATGTTAAAGTCTCATTAAATACAATGGATAGTGAAATGGTTTACCTTATATAAAATGTCAAAATCAAGGCTTACTTTTTGGAATCTATGTATTTTTAGGTCAGCATTCTCTGAAGATGTCAGTCACAGTGCTGGCAAGATGTCAGGAATAAACTCTCCTAGAACATGGCCTCATAGCCCGAAAGACCCACAAAAACTATGGATGTTGGCCATGAAAGCCTTCGACTTCATATTTTTAAAATATTTTCAACCCTTAAATCAATGGATAAAGGATCCATGGATACAGAAGGCTGACTGTATATAAATACACTGATTTTGCTATAAAGGTTTTGCTTGCTTGTTTTCTTGTCGTTGTAGTTAATGCTATAACTGCTACTGCCATTTCCAAACACCAAAAATAATCGTTCTGCCTCATAGTAGGACCAGCACCCATTTACTTTCCAGACATTTTGCCGCCATGATTTCTTGTACGCTAATATGATTGGTAGCCATTGGATAAAGCAATTTGCTTCACACAAAAAATGCATTCTTTTGACCATTCTGTGCTTATGTTATTTTGGAAAAGTAACATACATTGTCTGTGGAGATGGGTGAGGTTCATATGTATATATGAACTCGCAGAAATGTTCAGATATTTTCAGAAAGAGCAGAAAAAGAAAGTTTTTTAAAAAAAATAAGTGAGAAAAAGAAACTGACAGATTCCTTCATTTTATTCTTCCATTGGTCTTTGGGTGCTTAACAGTCTGGTTTTGAATCCCTTTGCATTCAACCACGTTCAAATTGCTGTAGTATGGTTGCCATCTTTTCTTGCTGATAGCCTTTAGTGTGGGGTAAAAGCAAGACCCACAGAATGGTCTTCTGTCTTCTGACATTGTCAAATGAATAATCAATTACCCCTTAGTTGTTTGCTTCCACTCGAGAAGAGATTTCTTTTTAATCAATTTTTTCTACCTCTATCTCTGAAGAAGAAAAATACCTTGCACACTAATACAACTCAAGCCAAATCAAACAGTACAGAAAATCTCTCTTATGCAAACTATCATATTTTCTGGTTCATTGCCAAGATCTCTGATATTTACATATGACCTTTCAATTTTTATTAACAGTTTATTGGAATTTTGCATTTTGGCCAGTGGAAAATAAAAATTAATACACTCACAGATGTGTCTGAAAGTTATCCAAGCCACAGCTAAAATCTTCAGTCTATTAGCTTATTTAGCATATAACCTTTGCTTGATTTTTCAAAACATTTCAAAACAGTCATATATCTTGTGTATATTCCTCATAGAACAACAACGACAACAACTAAGAACAACAACGTCCTGACAAGATCACACATACAGTGAGAAAGAGTTAAGGAAGAGGAGTCCACATTCTTTTGATTCCTTTAGAATATGTAGCTGTGATGTTTAAATGATGTGGGACTAAAACACACTGCAGAAATAACCTAGTTTGACACCACTTTAACTGCCCTGGTTCAATGCTAGAGAATTCTGGGCACTATAGCTTTCTGAGACATTTAGCTTTCTCTGTCAGAGAACTCTGATGTTCCAGAATAAACTACAATTCCCAGGATTCCCTAGCTTTGAGCCAGGGCCGTTAAAGTGGTGCAAAACTGGATTATTTCTACAGTATGTTTTGGCCCATAGAAAGGAAAATCAATGTGTCCTAGGTATATTTGCCCTCAAACTGATTCATATCAGAATTGATACCCAAAAGTGATCCTCTCCATCCAGCATAGACACCACTGACATTCAAGAGCACATATTTAAACCATTATATAAAAGTGTGTTTGTTCTCTTGTCATTTGTACATTTTAGAGAGCTTTTCCAAGGTTGGGATAGGAAATTCAGGGATGTTCAGGAGATTTGGTGAATATAAGATGACTTTCAGGTGCATATGCCAGAGATCTGGACACTAGTACATAGCTATACATAGTCTGACCACTAGTAATCCTTCCTTCCACATTTATCTAGATATGCTATTTTCCATGCAATATCCTCATGGGTCATTTGCAGTTCTATTTCTAAATAAATGCAGAAGCCATGCTACTGGTGAATAGTTAGGTGATACTTCATGGCTGGAGAACGGTGGGGATTAAGAAGCTCTAGTGATCTGATTATTTAAATTGTATTCTAAATTTTAAGGTACAGCTGCCATTGCCTCCCTGTCCTAACGTTCACATACACATATGCACATGATCCACCCATACACTCAATCTTCAGGATAATCCCTGACTCCAATGAAGCCCAAAATTTAAATTGACTAGTTTGAAGGATATTGATTTGCATCCTCCAGTTGATGGATGGAAGGCTGAGTCAGGTGGGTTATACATAGAAACTGCAGTTTATAACTGCCAATGCTCATTTTTAACAGGCACACTGTTTTTGTACTGATCACTGATAAGTCCTTTCTTCCACGAATTTGTCCAATCTCTTTTTTAAAGCAATTCAAGGTGGTTGCCTTGTCAATATCTAATTTTGTATGTTCTGCACTGCATGAAGCATTTTCTTTTATTTGCTTTGAGTATTCCACCTTTTCATTTCAGTGGATGAACCCATGCTGTGGTATCAAGAAATGCTTTCTCCATTATTATTGTTATTGTTGTAGAGGTTCCTTCAAGTTGTTTCCACCTTATGGTCACCCTAGGACAAGCCTATCAAGACATTTTCTTGGCAAGATTTTTTCATGTGTGCCTTTGCCTTACTTTGAGGCTGAGAAAGTGTGACTTGCTCAAGGCCACTCAGTGGCTTTCAATAGATGAGTGGGGATTTAAACCCTGGTCTCCAGGGACCTAGTCCAGTGGTCAAACCACTACACAATGCTGGCTCTTTCTCCATACCATGAATAATTTTACATACCTCTCTCATGATACCCCATGATAGAGTTTCTTTTTTCTATGTTTACCAGATGCAAATGGCATAATCTTTCTTCATAGAGAAGGTACTCTATAATCTGATCTTTTTTTTTGTTGTTGTTGTCTTTTTCTGCATCTTTGCCAGATCTCCAATATTCCTTTCATACCCTTCAACTTTTCTGATTCAGAAGGGATAATCCCAGCTAATCTTCTGTTGTCCCTCTCATCCAGACAAAAGCAAACTGCAACAGCCTCTCTTAGCTTATGCGTTCTTCCTCATTAATAACATTTGCCATCTTGACCACATTTTAATGTTCCTTGACCACACATGTCCCAGTTTTCATCTGTGAAATGTTAGAGCTATGCTCTTTTCATATGTTGTATGTTAAGGGTATCTGTGAAAATGAACTGAAGTTGCATCAGAGTTTATATGCTTGGATCATGGAGTGTGGCTGTACATTTTTAATGTCAAAAATGCCATCAAGTTCAGTAAGAGTGGCATGGCCAGGGTGAAGACAAGGAACAATAGACAAAAGAAGGGAGAAAACCAGCTCATCATTTAATATTATTCCCCTTATTAATACAGAAAGTAGAAGGATGTATGCTTTACAAAGCTTTTCCACTGTGACAGTACTGGAGTAGGAATCTAACACAATGTCTTCCATTGCAATCCTAATCATAAATCAGTCTCATTGCATTCAATAAATTTATTCTTATGTATGTAAATACAGGCATTAGTTTTCATTGTAGTCTCACAGCACACAACAAACCTTTTGGGAATCATAGCCATGAAGGCTAGGGATATATGAATGCCATCTCTTTTTTACAACATGGTTGTATTTTTTTAATGCACTGATGCAGATTGGATTTACCATTGTCATGAAAGTGAATGAGGAAAGACAATGCCTCATTTATGTGAAGCCACTTGGGGAATAGCTATGAGCCATTAAAATTTCCAGAAATGGTGAGTTTTTCAATAAAGCAATAACTCTAAACAAATTACAGCAATCTAAGCAGTCATCTACTCCAATGATATTAGCATTCATCGATCCTTTGCATTTAGTCTTTATTTGGCTAAATGCGGAATGACGTTTATTGCACAAAAATAACAGTAAATTGTGCAAGTTTGGATCTCTGAGCAATTAAAAAGGGAGAAGCAGTTTGGCAGGACCTCCTAAATAAACATGTCTGCTGCGGTATGCTGCTGAGATGGAAGACAACTTGATTAATAACCTTCCAGAAACACAGTATTTCCTTGACTGTATGAGGCCACTCTTACATTTTGAAGAACGCTGAAGCTGAGGGAGATAATATTACAACAATATAAGAACTGTGCTGGATCAAGTCAGAGGCTTATGTACTCCAGCATCCTGTTCAAGATGCCCCTAGAAAGCCTATAAACAGGATACAAGAATAATAGTCCTTTACTGCGGCTGTATTGCTGCTGTTGTATCCATAATGCCTCTGAACATGAGGGTAATAACATGACTTGTAGTCACAGACAGATGCATGCTCCATGAATTTAGTTTCTTCCCTTTTAAAGCCTCCTCTCATTGCTTGACAAAAACAAAACAAAACACCAACTTTTAAAACCTGGGTGCATTTTAAATCTTCACAACTCTTGTGGGAGATGAATATTTTACATGGTAAGTTGGCTAGTTTTCATTACTGAGGAAATTCTTATATGCCCAGTGATTTAACCTGCCACATCATTTCAGTGGTTTGTTGGTTCATTTTCTAAAGAAAGGAACAGGGCGTGGACCCCCTTGCTCTCATCTGATATTAAAGATAAACATGGGCCATGTGAAGACAGGCATAACAAAGCAGTTTATAGAGTTAACACATGGAGGTATGATTAGAAGATAGTTTTGTTTGTTGAGGACTTTTCATTGCTTATCACTACTTCTTAATCTTAGTTTAAGATTTCTGGGATTCATTCTGGCTATTTCGTCGATCTCAATCTGGTGTTACATCTCTTAGGACTATCACTTCATCTAGACTGTTTGCCACCTGGCCACTTAATCAGCATCAAGAAGATAATAGCTTCCTTGGTATGTTGGGACCTCAAGATATTATTTAAATTATTGTGTTAAATTTGTCTGTACTGTTGGCTTAAATATCTTACACTTTGATGTGTATCTCTTAAATTAAATATGCAGGGCAGGATTAATATACTTCAGATGTTCTCCCTTGCATATTGTGTATTCTTCATAGTATTCCACTTTGTATTGCCAAATTTTATTTTCAGTTTCATATTAAGAACTTCATACGGAGGCCTATAACACCTTGTTTCTCACTTTCAAAGAAGCTGTTTTCTTCAAGCAGATTAATTTCCCAGACCTGAGTTTAAACTACAAGGCATACAGAAAACATATCCAGAGGCAGCCACGCTTCCCATACAGTAAAGTACAATAACATCCCAAATCCACAAGAAAGTGATACCTTTATTGGACCAACCAAAATGTACAAAATACATGTTGCCGTTTTTGAAGCTCCACTTCCAAGAGATGTTTATCTTTGGGTTGCTAATGGAATTTAACTTTTATTTTTTGGACTTTATGACCCTTTGTCTACCAGAACCCACATAGCCAGGAGGAGTGGCCTAACTGCATACATGTCCCCCCACACTATCTTAATTGAAAACAACAACAGCAACAGCAATGTCTTGGCAAAATATAGGTCCGTGACTTTAAGATCATATATATATAATTTCTCCTGTATAATTTTAACACCTTTGCCTGATGAAGAAGATGGTGGAGCTTCAAAAGCTTGCAACATGTATTTTTTGCATTTTGGTTGCTCCAGTAAAGGTATCACTGTCTTGTGGATTTTGGATGTTATTGTGCAAGTCATACTATTAGACTTGAACAAACAATGGACAAGAATTACATAGTTCAGATGCTCTTCCACAGACAATTTTGGCATTGCACTATTTTAATCCCTCTTTTAGTCAGACTACCTTAGCATACACACACTCAAAAGAAGGAGGAGGAGGAGGAGGAGGAGAAGGAAGGAAGGAAGGAAGGAAGGAAGGAAGGAAGGAAGGAAGGAAAAGAAAGCTATTTCAGTCCTGGCAGCTTCACCAGGCTGATCTGCCATAAGATTTCTCATCAATTACAGGTTGATCTATATGTTGCAACTAAATTAACTCTGTGAAGGAATCCTGATATGCAAATTGCAAGACAATCCATATTATGTAAGAAAAAGATTGAATAAGGTGTTTATACATTAAATCACCAGAAAAGACCAGATCAAGAATTTGTGCCATGGACCATGGTCCACCATTATTATTTGCATACCATTATACAGGGGTACCCCGGGTTACGAATGTAATTCGTTCCGCGGCGCCGTTCGTAACCCGAAAAATTTCGCTAGCCGAAAAAGCCATAGCCGCTAGCGCTGAAAGCCGCGATTTCGTGTGAAAAAGCGCCGAAAAGCACCAAAATTTTTTTCGTAAGCCGGAAAAAAAAACGTAACCCGAAACAGTTTTTTCCTATTTATTTTTTTCGTATCCCGGAAATTTTGTAACGCAGTGATTTCGTATCCCGGGGTACCACTGTATACCTTTTAGTGTGATATGGCAATAGGTACAGCTGTTATTACAATTTAGATGAAGAAAATCTTGTTGGTCTAATGCAAATTTCTAAGAGATCTGAAGCAGATCATGATTCTGTCCATTTTCGTGGTTTACATGACACAAGACACTGTTTTTATCTTTGAAGACACCTGCATCCCTTCCTAGTGATTCTACAGTCCTCTTTTATTAATGTTTTAAGGATGTCTATAATTTGGAAAACAGACTAAGGGGCTCTACAGACTGCCCTAAAGGAGCAACTCTGCACCACCCCTTTCGGGTCTGGATTAGTGCTATGGCAACTGCATGTTGTGGCCCCAATTCGGCACTTTTGCTATTCTAAAAAGAAGCAGCAAAATACCGCTCCTTTTTAGAACAGAAAAAAGCCACCCACAGCAATGTCTTTTCACTGATTCTTTGGCACAGCGCATCTAGACACTGCATCAAAGAAGCATCATGATGCTACCTGCTATCTGGTCAGACATGTGGCATGACACCGGCATTGGGCAGAGTCGGGGCACACTGTGTGCAGTCACCACACCCCTAATCCATCCCAATGTTTATTGCCAGTCTGTACAACCAGTAAGTTTGGGGTTTTTTGTTTGTTTTTCATAAGAATTTACAAAATTTATTTATATACAAAATGAAAAAGTGTTTAGGAGTTTATTTTTTATTTTAAAAAATGTGAAAGAAAAACTGATAGATTTGTCTAAATTATCTCAGGATTTGTAATACTTTGCTCCTAATATTGGGAAATATGAGAGATAGTAATGGATCTATCAAAAAGACATATGAAACTGATGGATTCTATCAAAGAAAAGTAAGATGCTTAAGCTTCTTTGTAAAACATAAAAGTACAGTGGGCCTTGTGGTTTTTGTTCCAGAATCCATTGTGGATACCAAAATCTGTGAAGACCAAAATACAAGGATACTTGAATCCCATTAAAACAATGTGTAATAAAATGGTGTTCCTTATATAAAAAGGTAAAATCATGTTTTGGAATATTTTCATACCAGGAATGGTTGAATTTGTGGATATAAAATCTGTGGATATGGCAGGTCGACTATAGCTTTACTTACAAAACTTTGTGTGTCATCAAATACACAGCCTAATGGCATGGAGGAGAACAAAAGTAAATGTCTCCAAGATAGAAAGATGTTAGAAGAGAATCAGTGTGGATAATCAAACAATAGGTCCACACACATGAAAACTAGCAATTATTAAGTATACACATTTAAAGATTGCTAACTCCAACACCTAAAACAGTGATTCTCAAACAGTGGGGTGGGAAACCCAGGCAACATGAGAGTTGCCTAGCAGGGCATGACACTTGGAGACTCTGATTCCCCTTCTCCTCTTCCTCTTCCCAAACTTTTTATGTGTAAAATTTACACACGTATTGAGTTTAATATTGAATTTACTTCAATAAAACTATTCTAATTTGAACAATGTTTTTTCATTATAAAATGTTAAAATATGAATATACACGAATGTGTGGATGAAAATATGAATGCTAAATAAACAAAAAACTATTCATATACTACATTGAGATGGCATGCAAATATAAAGGTTAAAAAGTTTGAGATATTTAGCCAGATTGTTGCATGAGAATTGCTATCTCCTCACCCCACCTCCACACACAACCTGAGAGGTTGATCTTTAAGAGATGCATGGCAGCACGAGGTTCTCTAAGCCCATGGTAACTGATGGCTCCCAATTTGGTAGAGTGGTTGAAATATGAATCTGGAAGAAAGCAAAACTGACAAATTGTTCCATTTCTAAAATATATTGACTCTAATAATAATTACTGCTGAATTGAGCAAGAATGGATATACTGAAAATCTAACATGACAGTAATATAGGTATCATCTGAACTCCAGCCAGCTAGAAACTCTTACTGCAGTCAGAAGCTGAGTAAAGACAGAAAACAAAAAGTTAAATGACTCTTTTGTTATTGTGTGAGCATCACCAAAAGAAAGGGAGGAAAGGGAGGAGGGAAATATGCACTACGAAACAAATTAGACAATACTGTTAGAGTCTCAATGCCCGAGGGAGACCCAAAACAGTGTGGGATACAAAGAGCAAAGCAACTCTAAAATCAAAGAAGTCATGACAAGCACAGTGATATGCAGTGAAATAAAGCTAACCAGAAATAGAATGTGCTGATCAAAAAGAAATAAAAGGAAACAAAAAATAAAATGCATCCTCAAAAGGCATCTGTTAAGTGGGTAACAGTGCAGAGGAGGAGTGGACATATGACTGTGGATTACCCTAGGTCATCTCGAGTACCAATGATGATGATGATGCCCAAGCCCTTTTTGCACCCCCTCCAGCTTCCCTTCCCAGAAATAAAATACTTTTTTTTGCACAAACATCAGTGATATTTGGACGTGTGTAGTTTGCTGCCAAAATTTGGTGGCAAACCACTAAATACAATATAGTTAATGTAGGGAAACAATTCCCCAGAGTTTTGGAAACATATATTATAATAACTAAGGTAAATTAAATTAAAATATATTTACATTTACGTGTGAGTGTGGGTATTTTACTTAACAATGAAATTAATCTTTCCAAATAATTACCCAATTATGGGTGGCAGGTATTTTACTTGCAAATAATGGGGGAAGGATTTAATGTGTTAGCAATGAAATTTAAATACTTAAAAATCCACGCATCCCAGACTAATATGCAGATAAAAATTTAGTTATACACAGGCTTTAAGATAGCATGTGTGAGAAATTTCTGCTGAGAGGAGTTTGCAAGATACTTTACAACAAAATTGTCCAGATCCACCCTGATTTGGATGCTGTAGTTGATATAGGTCCAGAGCATGTAACCTTGGATATACTGGACATTGGATAAATTCATGCAGCCTAAGGATGTGGACATGCCAATGTCCAGGGTGTTGAAGAAACGTCTTCTACTACCATCTTTTTAGTACACCCATACAGGACAAACCAGAGCAACTGAAGATTGGTGCTCCCAAGTCCCATTCCAGGGAGGTGGCTCAGAAGTATACCATAGTTGATAGTATTAAATGAGTGCTAAGAGGTCCATCAGAACCAACATGTTCACACTCTCCCTGTCCAATTCTTAGTGTACATCACCTGCCAAAGCAACCAATGCTGTTTATGTCTATTAACCAAGTCTGAATCAAGACTGAAATGGAACTACATAAACTATTTCATCCAGGACCCCCTAGAGCTGGGAATTCACTACAAGCTTCATAAATAGGAAACTGATTATTACCCAGCTTGATGGAGGCAATTAGCTTACAGTTGTAAACCACTTAGAGACTGCTTAGTTCAGTATGAAGTGGTATATAAATGAAGCTGCTGTTGCTATTGCCATTGATTCATTAATCTCAGATGTCTACACTGACATGCAGTGGTTTTTAAAAATCTTCGGCAGAACTTTTTCCAGGTCTTTTTAACATGATGCCAAGGACTGAAGCTAGAAGGACCCTATGTATATGGAACGATTTGTTTTATTCCCACGCTATGTCCTCTATATTTGTTCAAAATTGACAAAGCCCCTCTTTTTTAAATTATTCAATAGTTGGTTTGTTATGTTATGTGTTTGTGCCTTCAAGTCACCTGTTGATTTATAGTCACTCCATGAATTTCATGGGATCTTCTTAGGGAAGGATTATTCAGAAGTTGTTTGCCATTGCTTTCCTCTGAATATAGCCTAGAGATCCCAGTATTACTTGGAGGTCCCCCATCTGAGCACTAACCAGGCCTGACCCTACTTAGCTTCCAAGATCAGACAGGATCTGATGCCCTCAAAGAATTTAGGTAAGGTAAATTGTTTCCCACATAGCCCTGTTAGGTCACTATAGGAGAATATGAAGGTGTTTTGAGGTCATCATTGGAGTTGCCCATGTTGTCACTATTTTGACTAAACAATTTTATATCTCTGACCTTGGTGGCAAAAATTCTTAACAGCCAGATGTACACACAAGAACACTCCCATCTTTGGCTTAACCCAAGGGCACCATCTCACATAATGCAACTGATGAAGATGCAGAGTGCATGTGTATGATTCCTGCACCATCATCATCTCCTCCACTGGCTCAGATAAGATGAGAGAACAGGTTGAGGAGTCTTGGCAAAACAATGTGGCAAGAACTGTTGAATGAGTTCCTTTCTTATTTATTTTTTTCTGCATGTTTTATTTGTGGTTTTTGAGCCTTGTTTTTTTTTTTACATTGTTTTTGTATTTACTGTTCGGATCCATTTTATATTGTGACGGCTTTTAGCTTTTAACAATAAACTTCTATTGTATTCTGTTTTTCTGTATGACTCATCTCCAACCTTTAGTACATTTCTGGCCTACTTTTAAAATCAGAAGCTGGAAGTACTACATTGTACAGCCCATCCCTCCATTCTTTCACCTGCCCTCTTCTCCACATATAGTTCACCTGCTGTGAAATGTTGTAATAATTCAATTTTAAAGAACACATAAGGATTTCCCTATGTATCACAACTTGGGAAAATGCAGAGGCAGCAGGCCTTCCCTGATGGTTCCATTTATTTCTAAAATTGCTTAAATTTAATGTGACTGGGGAATTTATCCATTTCTGTGTATATGAAGTTGTCAGCGAGATTGTAAACAAACAGCCTCATTTGAGATATGATGGAGTACAAACCATCAGGAAGGCATCCAGCTATATGACAGAAAGAGGTCCAGGAAAACTCCAGCTGTTTATGCAAATACTGATACTGAGATGTTGGCATCTTATCAAGGACCAGAGGATCAGTGGCATATTTGTATACTGTCATCAGCATGTAATAGATGTTTACTGCTTCAAAGAAGGGAGGGGGGGAAGCGTGCACTGTTCTGTAATAATTTACAAGGTTGGGCATACTGGGATTTTCAATAGCTCCTAAACTCAGTTTATAAAATTAAACCTGTCTGGAACTGCTTGCCGTTTTCAACAGGTGGTCTCCATCTGCACAATTCAAAGTAAGAATTAAATTTATTCCTTTCCCATGGAGTTGCCAACAAAATTGTCCTAAAGTGAATTTGTATCAGCTCTAGGGATTTCAAGGGGCACTAAAAGATATTAAGACAGCTTCTTATATAGAATCATGTTTATTTCAATTTGGCGACCAAAATTGATTTACATTTTGGTACATCCAGTTCAGGCAATGAATCCACAAGAAATCAAAGGAAGTTAGTACAGTCAGCAAGGTTCTAGTTTGTGCTGAACACATCTACGATTTCTTTTGAAATAAGATCTGAAATAAATTTTGTGACCCTTTCTCAGGTAAACTATCTCTCAGAGACTGAGTGTATTCTATTGCTCTACTAAAAATCTATCCTTCAGTTTCTTAAAGCATTTATTTTCCCATGGAAGAAACGTCTGTTATTCCACCTAATTCACAATGTGCTTCATCACTTGTTTGTAAGTTTAGTAGATTTTTATTTTATTTTTTGAGCTTCACTGATAAATGAGGGCTGGGAGACGCTCCTGTTCCCAGCTTCTACCATGCTCTTTTAAAGTCCTTATAAAATGTCAAGGTATACAGAGTAAGCAGCATAACTTTACAAGTCATTTCAAATGTTCATTTTATCTGCATTTCCTGAACATATTTTCTCAAATGCAGCCACCAGGCACTTCTAGCAGGACCTTCAAAGCAACCTGATTTCTATGGGATATTATAATACAGTTCCACTCTACAGCTTTTTTAAACTACTAAAATACCAGTTTGAAAACTATTGCTTTCAGACATCATATCTCTGAAAGAAGCCATAATAATGATCCAGTATTTGTCCTTGTTATAGGAGGGTGCCAGCCACTTATTTTAAAGTGTGCAGGTGTGAAGATATGTATGAGTGTCCACCTGCTTAATTTTTTTTAACTAACTGAATAATGTAAAGTGTTACCTGGGACACTTTAAGTGCTCCATAGACTGTATTCTTTGGAAAACCACAAGGTCCCATCCTGTCCCATATAGTGTTTTAATTTGTACATGGAATCATTGAGCAGAATCATCCTGAGGTCTGAGCAACTCTTTTACCCATATAAGGACCACATGGATTTCTACCACCACCACCCCCAAACTTCTTAGCCCAAGGAGACTATACAAACTCTTGAATATAGGCATTTTAGGCATATCGCAAGATGTCATGACTCATTGGAAAAGACAATAATATTTATAAAAGTGGAAGACAGTAGGAAAAGAGGAAAACTGCAATACAGGTGCATTGATTCAGTCAAAGTAGCCAAGCCCTTAGTCTACAAGCAGGGCAGTTGATGGGCACAAACATTATCGTATTAGTGTAGGAAAAACAAACATACCAGTTTGGGGAACAGTCATTGTCACACAGCTCTTGAAAACAGTCGATAGTACTGCTATAGCTTGGCTCTGTCTTATGCATGCCAGCTTCCCAGCATGCTTCTCAGTCTATATTTATTTCTTTTTTTATTTTCAATTGGCCATCACAACAATTGATTAAATTAAAAATAATAATAAAAGAAATAGAAAAAGAAAGAAAAACAACCTACATGGGAAGCAACTACAGGACAGCACTGTTGCATGATAAGGTTCAGTCACAGATATTATTATTTTGCTGTAATTCCACTTTGGCAGCCTCCTGTGATAAAGGTCATAGTGTGATGACACTATGCAAAGTTGACTTAGTGGCAAATAATCAAGGCAGTTTGATTTGTTTGTTTGTTTGTTTGTTTGTTTGTTTGTTTGTTTTAGAAATCAAATTAAACTGGTTGGGGGGAAAAAGAAAAACAGCCTGCTTTGGAATAGTGAGGGGGATGAGAGAAGGGGGAAGAGGAGCATATTCATGTCGATTCATACCAAGTAATAGCCTGCATATCAGAACTACAGCTGGAGGAACTTATCACATGTGAATCAATAGTGGAAAAGCAGTGTAATTGGGATCCTTGCCAATCAGTGAAAAGGAACACTCCAGGAACAGATGAGATATGAAACAGCTACAGAACAGACATGACATCATGTGATAGGGTACAGTTTGGGGATAGGTGAAGACAAACAAGCTGAGATTTCAACCAGACAAGACAGAAGTACTTTAAGTAAGCTCTGCTGGAAGAAAGTGGAAATTATTTCTGAGTAGAGGTGGAAAGATGATGATGATGATGATGATGATGATGATGATGATGATGATGACGACGACGATGATTGTCTGAAGAATAATAGAATCCCCAACACTCAAGAAACTGTTGGAAGAAGTGGTGAGGATTCATCACTGTTTGTCAATCTTTTGGCAGAATTATTCTATGCAAAGATACATATGGTTTTTTCTGTATAAAAATCTCCACATCCCTTGCATAGGAAACATTTTCTTGCACAAAATGTGTTTCCTGCTCAGAGAAAGAGAAAACACTATTCCCTATGCAAAAGTGTGGGGGTTTGTGTGGAAAAACCAAATGTATTTTGTTCATTATCTGAAAGGCATATCCAAGTTTGAATAAGAGAACACTACATAGCTATGGTGGTGAACCTATGCCTGTTCCTCCTCTTCCCCTGCCCTCCTAGGCCTTGACTGACTCTGGGGAAGTCCGACTCCTGAAAGTCCTGCCCCCAGAGAAGGCAGAAGTCCTGCCCTCAGAGAGTGGAAGTCCCACGCCCCCAGAGGTCCCCCCCCCCCCAGAAGTTCTGCCCCTGGCACCGGGTAACACCCAGTGCTAGACCCCTTTAAGTTTGGGCATTCAGTCCCTAAAAGGTTTGTTATCACTGCTGTATAGAGATCTTCACATTATCCTGTAGTGAAGTGAAGACTAGAAAATAGTCCATCCTTGAAAGCAAAGGTGAACAATGCATAAGATTCCACTGTGAGAAAGTAAGTTTAGAAAAAAAATCCAAAAACTTTTAATGTCTTTCACTGTGCCTGAATAAAGGCAGAGTTAAATCAGAATATAGAAGTAGTATTATCCCAGCCCCATAACTGAAATATGAATTAAAATACAATTACAATTTTAATTGCAGTATCATTTATGATTATGAAATTATTGTTGCAAAAGTCTTCTCCCTGTACTCTATACGGAGTGTCACATTCTCTTTAACTGAGGTTTACAAACTGTAGAACAAGACCATGCATTATTATAATATTTGTTACTCACCAATATTCTTGCTAATCAGAAGTTTATTTAATAAGTACTTGCTATCCTATTAAATTCAAATTTAACTCTGTTGAGTGCATTAAAGCACAGATTATTTTAGTAGTCCCTACTCATTGTCAGAAACCTAGGGACAGTACAGACCGGCCTGACTGCAGACTAGGACTGAACTAGGGTGGAGCATTTACATGCTCTGAGCCCTAGTTATGCCACACGTGCACCATTATGACATGTGCCTGTCCACATGGGGGCACTATTATGATGTACAGGTGGTGCAGCACCCAAATGGCACTGGTCAGAAGGGGCATCATAGCGCCCCTTCCAGGAAGCTGCTTACAGCAGCTTCTTTATGCTTCCGAGAGGGAGTGGATCATTGCCATGGCATGTGGTTGCAATAGCTAAAAGGGGTGGCATTTAGCTGCCCATCCATCAAGCCCCTCTCTTCGACAATCGTAACTTTTTTTTCTTCCCTCTCCAATTTCCTTTATTAATATTTTTTTAGTTTTTCCCCAAACCTGCTTGTTACTTACACATCATCTTTTTGTTTGTCACCACAGAAATATGGAATTTACTACAGTGTCTTAAAACATAATCTCTCCTAACATAGATGCATGTATACACATAGACACAGACATAGACAGACACCTCTACTGATAGTCGGACAAGGTGAAGATGGTGATTGGTGATGCTTCACCAGTTGTTTCTTCTTGCAGCCTTTTGACATTTCTGTCAAAGCTGAGGC
Source organism: Sceloporus undulatus (assembly GCF_019175285.1). NCBI lineage: Eukaryota > Metazoa > Chordata > Lepidosauria > Squamata > Phrynosomatidae > Sceloporus > Sceloporus undulatus. Next base: position 114,868,000 of record NC_056526.1, read on the forward strand.
ATGTGATTTGTTCAGGCAGGCAGAATGTTGTCATGAAATGTTCTGCTATAGGAAGAAGCAGATAAAAAGCAGCATTATGGAGAAAGACATTCATGAATAAGGTGGGGTTGAAGCCCTTTTGGGTCCACTCGAGCTAAAGCTTCTCCATTCCCTATGGTGGTGCTAATCCAGGTCGATAAACTCCACCAAACCTGGAGAAAGCATAGCAAATTTCCTTTCCCTTGTGCTTTCAATTAGAGAAATGTAAATATATAGATCTGTTAGTAAGCAATGTCTGGTGAAACCATTCCTGCCTTCTGTCCTGGCTGGTACGGACAAACAGCTCTGGATGAAGTGATAGATTCACTACTTTACTTTTATAATAATAACTTTATTACGGCCATTTGGCCAGCACAACTTTACTCTTATTAGGATTAGTTGATTGGGGGGGGGGGGAATACTTGTCTGTCAGACTTTAAAGATCTCTGTGTGTTTTCAATTTGCAGTGAGGTCCTAAACATGTTTACTCACAACATCCCATTAAATTTTGTTGGCATGCTGCACTGTTTGCATACCTACTCAGTAAGTCCCGCAGGATGGAAGCTTATATGCAGAGCCCTGTTTTGCCAAGATCTTCTCTTTGGGCCGAGAGTGATCGTTTTTGTGTGGGGCCACATGAGTGTTTGCAGCTTTTCTGTTGAATTTACCAATCATGGACTGTGAAATAAATTAGCAGAATTGGTTGAGAAACATTGAATTGATGCAGCGAATGTATGTATAGGAGTACAATAAAGAACATACATGAGTATTGGAAGTGAGTGAATCAAAGCAAATGTGAAAGTATTGGTGCCTGGGACTAAACAAAAAAAATGCTTCTAGTTCAAAGTGGGTGATATGTTATCAAAGTCCTTCAAGTGTCAAAGAACAAAATGTTTTCTATTTACTCCAAAGTATGATATTATCATCTGAACAGCTACAGGGTTGATACCTTTTCTGTCTTGAAAAATGCATGGGTGCAGATATATATAGTCCCCTGAAAACTGTTGTGTAGAGGTTCCAGCAAATAGCAAATCATTTTGGATGTCACTTTCATTTGTTCTCAGAGTAGAAAATGAGTCAGGGTCAGACAGCTTGTCACTGTGTCTATGTCATGACAGAGTAGCTTGCCATTGTGAAAAAAGCTAGGACAGTTTCCCACATATTAATGAAGAGCTAGAAGATTATTCTAAATCTAGCTCTTTCATGCAAACTTCTTTCATACACCTGTATTTATTGCTTGATGAGTTTAACACACAGCAGTGAATAAGGTTTAATTTACACTGCAAAATTAAGGCAGTTTGACACCACTTTAACTGCTATGGCTCAATGCTATGAATGCTGGGATGTGTAGTTTTGTGAGATATTTAGCCTTCTCTGTCAGAGAGCTCTTGTGCTGCATCACAAATAGAAGTACAGTCACCCCTCTATTTTCGTGGGGGGATCCTTTCCGGATCCCCACAAAAATGTGAATCTGCCGATATTCAAACCCTATTGGCTTGAATGACAGCACAGCCCTATGGGCACACACCCCATTCTAAGTCCCTCTGCCCCTCACAAGTAAGCGAGGGATGCTGATCCAAAGTCCACACAAATGGAGGGATGGCTATATACGTTACCTCATATTATGTCAACCTCATTCAATGAAGTCAGTTCACATATTCATCAAGCAAAGAACATGTTGTTGCTGTTGTGTGCCTTCAAGTAATTTCAACGTAGGGTGACCCTATGGAGAAACTATCATGGAGGTTTCTTGGTACATTTTTTCAAAGGGGAGGTTGTCTTGGCCATCGTCTGAGGTGGAGAGAGTGTGACTTGCCCAAGATCACCCAGTAGGTTTATATGGCTGAGCTAGGATTCAAACTCTGATACAGTGACAAGGAATCAAATGAATGTGGGAACTACCCTGCTGGGCCTCTTCATGCTCCATGGAGACCTGTGCAATTTTTCACTTACTGAATCAAATAAAATGTCAGGACTTTCTAGAATAGTTTGTAATACATGCTGGATTGTTTGTTGACTTTTCACAGAATATTAGAGCTGTGAACAAAAAGCTAGGAGTAGGTGCAGAATCAGAGGGCAGTATAGCTGTGAGTTTGTTTCGGAAACAATTGAAAGTGTTGGTTACAATCTATATGGCTCAGCTTCAGGCTATTTGGCAGATTTTATCTCGCTACATGAGCAGGCCTCTGCTCCGAGATCATCAGGAGAAGCTCTTCTCTCAGTCCCACCACCATCACAAGCATGTATATGAGAGAAGGTCTCCGTGGCTGTCCCTAGACTCTGGAATTTCCTTCCCAGGGAGGCCATAATGGTCCCAACCTTGTTGCACTTATTGGCAGGCTAAACCCTTGTTATTCAGATAAGCTTTTAAAACAGAAGCTTTTAAAAGAATGGGCTTGGGTGCTATAGTGTTTTAATTGTACTGCTTCAAGAGCTTTTATTTTTAAAACTGAATTTTATTATTTTCATGTGTGGTATGTTTTAATACTGCGATAGTTTAATTCTGTTTTAATGCTCACTTTTTGTGTGTTTTTAGTTCTTTTAAATCTTGAACTGCTTTGAATCCCAATTTTTTGGGCAGAAAGTGGGATGATGTTGACGATGATGACGATGATGATCTGGGCAGCTACAGATGGATTGAAGGGACCTCATTCTCAACTGTGCTAACCAAGGATGAAGCATAACTTGTTAATGGGAGTCAAGTTGATGCAAGACTCAGCTCCAATCTGTGCTGGCCAATGTGTAAAGTGACACTTCAGCACACTCTCAGAAGTACTAATGCCCAATGTCAGAGCAGCCTTTAACCTTTTCCCTGAACAAGCTTCCTTGGCACATGTCAGTATTTGACAAAAGGAGCAAAGTCAACAGCCATTATTCCATATTAGTAACATCTCCTGGCCTGACTTCCCCTTCAAGTCTGATGAAAATATTATTCACCTACACCGTAGTTTTTAGCAGACTGGATCTCCTTATCCTCATGCAACTAATGCCTAGTAAAGTAAGTTGGGTGGTGAGTTATTTTCATAGCAATAGAGTCAGAATCTTGACCAAGTAGCAGACATAATTGCAGAACATTTATGTATGATGCAATCTAGGTAAATGTTCTGTGCTCACAATTCCTACATAGTCACAACTGTTACACTATTAATGTGATCATAACTCCCCTCCTATCACAGCCACTTACCTTATCAGGCACCATCTGCATGAGAAAGAAGTCTATGCTGTAAACAGAGTATGAATGAATGATGTTTTCATCATGTGAGAGTGGTTCGCCAGGAGAGGTTGCTTAGTTAAGTATACAAGATAAATTGTGATTATGTCCTTAACAGACTTCAGACTTATTCATTGTATCTGTGTCTCAAGGATGTTGTTGCCATTTCTAAAAATAATGAAGTAATTTTATCTCCCCCTCCCTTTTTTAAAAAAGTCAATGCTACTTATTTATCTTAACTTTTTTTGGAATTGTTTATCCTTTTTGGCCAGCTTATAGAACATTTTATCCTTGCCTTTGTCACTTCATGCTCCATTTATTCTCCAGCAATTGAGGGAATAATACTTCTGTGATGTAGCAACGTGTGTGTATATGGGGACGGAATGCCATTCACACTCTGTTTTGTCATTCATTGGATTATCAAAGATTGTACCTCCATTGTGACACTGAGACACAAAGCACTTTTATTTCATCATGCATTCTGCAGGTTGTGCAAAATGTCTGTGCAAAATTATGTCTTCCCTCAGAGAAACTAAACTCTGTCACACAGAGAGAGCAAGCACAAGGCATATTGATCACAAAGACACAAGCAGCCTATCACAATGCTACAGATTTGTGAAATCATAGGAAGTCCTCTGAGCCCCATGATAGCAAGCTTTTACATGCACCATTTTAAAAATCAAGCCCTTGAAACAATATCAAAAAAGCCCACCACATGGTTCCGATATGTAGATGACACTTTCACTATTTAATAATAATAATAATAAAATTTTATTTATATACCGCCTTTCCAAAGATCAAGATTTGGAGTCATGGTGAAGAAGACCTGACTGTTTTTGAACTATCTGAACAACTTCCACCTTTACATTAAACTGACCTTTAATGGCTTTTAAAATGTGATTGTAACGGGGGCGGGGGGAGCATCTTGGCAATGGGGAAAAAAGCACCTTTGGCAATGCTTATCACGTATCGCTGCCTCAGATCCATAGCTGTGTGTCTGGATGTGATTAGGGCATCCCTTTTTATTGATGGGGAAACCTGTCAATGACCTCTCAACCATGCTAGTCCTCAGGTTCAAAACTTTGCTGTTGGGACAGTCGAGATATTGGAAGTCATGTAATGTCAGTCTGTCATCTTCTCCCATTGTCCCTCCTCCCCTCACTATTCCCATTAGCAGAACTTCAGGATTGCATGAAAAAGTGAAAATAAAAACAAAATAAAAAACCCAGACATGCTGGGTAGGTCATAATGCAGGGATATGGGGTCCATGGGGAATGTGGAAGAGAGTTCAATGGCAGAAGCAGTCATGTAATGGATAATACATGTGATAATGGCTCCTCTGAAACTTAGATGTTTCCATTTTTTAAAAAAAATGGCTGTGGGTATAGTGCTCATGTGGTAATGTCCTGACTCCATCAGACCATCATTTTTTACTACCCTAGGAATGCATCTGTTCCATGATGTTCTTATTCTTGCAGAAAATGTTGAACTACGTTTCTAAAATATAGGCTTCTCTGCTGTGTCTTGTTTACTCATGTAAACAAAATATGGGTTTACTTAAAAATGACAACCTCTTGAATGTTAATTGTCATTTTGTGAATAAATTTTTTGTTTAGTGTTACATGCAAGAGGGAAAAATGGCACTTCATCCTAGACTTGCTAGCCTGCTATTGTTATATGTTCATGTAGGTTGCCAAGATGATCATGAAGCAAAAGAAGGCATGCTTTTTATCATCTGGAGAACAAGGAAAGGAATGTGACTACTGCTTTTCTCTGTCAGTTAAAATCATTCATGCATTTTTGGCCTTGTATGTGATCAAAATAAAGCTCTCAGTGTGTGTTTCATTGTCTTAAATACATATGGCAGTCTTTACTTTTTAGCCTTTCTTCATCCCTACACACACACACACACAAAACATGCATGGCAGATGGTTATACTTGAGACGAATAAATATAGAAGCATGTTGAATCAATCCTTAACCAAGGTTCATCTAGTTATATAGCACCTCTGTCACATTTATAAAGAATAATAACAACAATGCAAAGATGCAGATCCTTCCAGCGCAAAAGTGTCAGTGAGAATGGGGTCTAAGTGGAATAATAGCACTAAAACAGTGCAGTGTGATAGTAAAGTTCCTGTCATAGTTCCAGTGCAAAGCACTGCCATAGCCATGCAGATTTACTGACCAGATTTCTCACATATGAAGAGACACAAATTTACAAGAATTTTTTTTCCTTTATTGCAAGAATTTTATCTGAAACCAAGCTCAAACTCTTCCGTAAAGCCAGAAAAAAATGACACAGGTGTATCAGTTCCTGCATCCATTTCTCTTTAGTGCATAGTGTCACTTTTTATTCTGACAGCTTGTTGTTTCATATCTTGACTGGAAGTGAATGAAAAATGTAGTTATAAAAGGAAAAGTTTGAAGTGATGTATAGCCCTTAAATTAAATTCTTCTTTGTGCTTTAATTAGGAATCCTACTAAGGCATATACTTTGAAAGGCCATATTTTATTTCATGTTTCCACATATTCATTTTGAATAGATTGCTAGATATTTAAGGTTTAACTGGAAAGAACCGTATTAAGGTTTAGTTGGAAAGACATATGAAACCAAACCTCTTTTCAATAGTATAGCATGCAGCATCTTTTCAACATGAGAGACAACATTTGGTATTTAATGTTCACATTTCTACCAAACTGTATTGCAAAAACTGAAAGGATTTATTGTGGCTTTATACTTACATATAAACCATCTGCCATTCCTGTTACAGAAAACATTGTGATTTGGACCTCTATTTTTTATTTTAAGATAGAGTTGGAGAATATGGATAGAAATAATATTCAAACTTATCTTTTGAAAAACATGTTTCTTTAGTATTAGGAAAAAATTGACTAGGAAAATCCTGTACTGATGAAAATCTTTGCAGTTCAGGATTTCTTTTTGTGACCAACTCTGGAAATAATGACCCAAGACACAAAAGAGATCGGTTGAAAAAGGGACATTTTTTAATTTGACCTATTTATTAATTTCTTAACAGAACTGCAACTAATATTTGTGTGAGCAGCTGCAGCCAGAGGTGTCTTTCCCAGACCACCTCTGCAGCTTTCCCTTGGTGATCACACCTGAGCTATCAACGATTACCCAAAAGATGGGTTACCTGTTGGCTGACCCACATTAGGAAATCCAACCAGAAAGTCTCTCTCCCAATTCACGAGGATTAAAGAGAGGGTTTATCTTCAGGCCAGACCCAAGGACAGTCTCTTACTGCTACCTCACAGGTCTCAAGGCCTAAAAAGGTAGTTCCAGAGGTGTCCTTTCCATCAAATCGGTGTCCAAGGTGCTTGCTGAACTATGGATCGTCTGTCATGAGGGATACCCTCAAATGGATGTGGGAGCATTTTTGTCATGGAGGGGCTGCACCATTTAAGATCTTGAAAGGGCCTTTTTTTAAAAAGCAAATGTAATATTTTAGAAAAAATATATATCTTTCCTGGGTCTAAAATGACATGGGGGTGGAATGTGATAAAAAATGCCCCCACAACCCCATGTCATTTTGGGGGTCATTATTGACACACGAAGAGGCCTTGGGGGCAATAAGAATGTCCCTAGAGGCTGCATGTGGTCCATGGGTTGCACTCTTGCTTTATAGTAATCAAATATGAAGATTCCTTAGACTTTGTGGTTCGTTTGATCGCATATGCATTGCTTTCATTGTCCATTTACTGAACTGAGTACAACTAAGACTGCTGCAGAGTACAGCTGACATTAAAATACTCACATGGATTCTTGAGTTGGGAAAGGGAATGTTCTCATCAGCAGCATCAGAGTTATGCCTGTTAATTTACATTTCACTCCCTTTCTGCCTATCTTAATTGACTACCTTGTCCTCAATAATGTTGTCATGTAGCCAAATTTGATAGTCTGTTTATGGCAATGATATCACAAAATTCTGTTCACAAAATCAATCTCCGATTAGCTGAGATCGCCCACTGTCTAATTTTCCATTGAGATGGTCCTCAGTGTTATCATGTACTTAAATCTGATTGCCTTTACAGTATCACACTATTATCCCAATAATAATGTGACCCCAGTTCTTTTGGATTGTCCACGTAAGTGAGAAAGCAGAAAGAACTGAGAAATACTAAAATTCCACCTATGTCTCAACACAGAGGAGAAACAACATCAGGATTTTAAAATTGAATATTTTATAAAAGTATTATGCAAACCTTATGCAAAAGAAAGCTTTTTCCCCATTAAAAAGAGATCCACTGCGAGCACTATTTTTGATACAGAAATTCAAAATTTGGAAGTATGAGTACTTTAAGGTTTCGTGGGCATATTTTTCTCTGCACATTGAAGATTTTTCTCCAGGATAGATGAAATTTGTGTTCCTAAATCTTCATATAGAGAAATGGCTGAAAAAGTACACACATTTGAATGTTCACTTTAACTTGCTTGCAAATCCTTGCTTTAAACATGCTTTGGGCCCTGTATAGACCAGCACTTTGTGCCAGCCTGTGGGTGGAGTCAGGGCACAGGGTCCTGATGCTGGATGCCCTAACTCCACCCTCAGGGCATCATGATGTTGTACACTGTTCCAGACGGTGCATGGCATCATGGCACAACTCTGGCACAACATCCAGATGATGTAGCATCAAAGGGGCACCATACAGCCACTCTACCGCAGCTATGGCACCCTTTGGAGGCACAAAAAGCGGCTCCTTTTTGTGCCCTCCAGAGGCCAGATCAGGGCCGTGGCATGAGGTTGCCACTGTCCTGATCCGGCCAGGAAAGGGGTGGCTTTAGGGCAATCAGTATAGCCCTTCAGTTATTAGGCAGATTGTGTTCAAGAAACACATGAAGTTTTTACAAAGGCATACCAAAAGGGTACATATTTGAAAACACAGAGAGAGACAGAGAGGAGGAGGAGGAGAAGGAGGAGGAGGAATTGGTCTGCATTAAATAACAACAGTAGCAATAGAACCAGCTTGTCCCAAATGTAGGGATGGGAAACAGAAGACATCCACAGGTGAAAACTTTGTAGATGTGCATGGCATCAAATGAAATAAATGAACATTTGGTGGAGACTTACTGCAGTCTTTTTTGTAAAGTTGTTCTTTTTATTTTATACTCTAATAAGCAACACATTTCTTCTTTTCATGGCAGAGCACTAAAAAAGCCCTTGTAGTAATAAAAATAAACTTACCATTTATATTATTTCAATGAGAAAAGCATGGTGTACACTAATTTAACAATCTTTACAGTGTTGTAAGGATATTGCAGATAGAGAAATAGTGGCTTGCATTAAGCTACCTACTGAGAGTTCATCAGAAACAAAATCTGAACTAGATTAGTTCTGGTAAGCCTGCCATCTGTTTATTCATACAATAGTCTTGCTACTCGGAAATGTTGTAAACACATTACTTTAGTGTTTCATTGCCTATGTTTATTCCCTGTTGCTTTATGGTTCCATTTTAAGCTCTCATGGAAGCAGGTAGAAATCCTTAAATAGCCTGGCCTAGATGATTCTCTGGGTTCTTTCACACTACACATTTATAAGAGAACAATTCAATTTTAACTGTAATGGCTCCATCATATTATTATTATTATTATTATTATTATTATTATTATTATTATTATTATTATTACTACTACTACTGCTACTACTACTATATTGTTTTGTACCTCTCTTTTCCCAAAAAAATTTTGAATTCAACATAGCTTACAGTCTAAAAACACAGTTCAATTAAAAACTTAGAAAAGTGACCATTAAAATGTAATTAAACTACTACAAAATTAAAAGAGATCATTTGGAATCCTTGTGCTTGTAGCTTGGTGAGGTTGGTTATTTACTTACTTATTTATTTATTTATTTAAAGTATTTATTCCTCGCTCTTCTTCCATGAAGGCTCTCAGAGCCACTTACAAATTGTTAATTAGACAGTTCCCTGCCCTCAGGATTACAATCTAAAAAGACATGACATAATTTAAGAAGGGAATGGCAGTAGGGAAAGGGCTCAAGCCCAGCAAATTCAGCCAGATCTTTTCTCCATTCAAGGCCAGGGTGGTAGCAGTTAAGATGGAGAAGATGCCTTTAATCTTCTTCTCGGGCTAGGCATAATGGAACTGTGTCTACCTCTTCTTTTCTCCCTCCAAGCCCAGGATGGTAGCAGCTAAAATGGAGGAAGGGCCTTTCATCTTCCTCTGGGGATAGACATGGTAGAACTGTGCCTATCATAGAATCATAAAATCGTAAAGTTGAAAGAGACCACAAAGGACATCCAGTACAACCCCCTGCCATACAGGAACTCTCAATCAAAGCAACCCCAACATATGGCCATCAAGCCTCTTTCTCTCCTTCTCTCCCACCAAGGCCAGGATGATAGCAGTTAAAATGGAGGGGTGGCCTTTCAACTTCCTCTGGGTATAGACAAGGTGGAGCTAGTTGAGAATTATGAAAAGCACTCTTTAAACTGCAAGATTGAATAGGATGCAACCATGACAATTACAGTAGAAACATAGTGCTATAATTGTGTAGAGTGACAGAAAGTTGTTAAACTTAGAAGGTTTGTGGCACATCTTTTTATTTTATGACAAAATGAAAGCAATTAGAGATTTTTTTATCATCACTATATTAAAGGTTGTTTATTTAGGATTTGTAGAAAGTAAGGCTAGAATCCGCCCCAAACCTCCAATGTGGCAGTCACCACACAACCAATCTTTGGAGAAATGAAAAGTGGTTAAAATATGATGACCTGTTAGACAATAAGAACAAGGATTTTACAAGGAAAACACAGGAACAATTAACAACAGAATGATGGTCATGTAGTTGATTCTTTTATAGACAATTAAGGAAGAGGTGGTTAACAGACAAAAAACAGACAGGATTTGCAAACAAACAAACAAACAAATTTAGAGGAAATGTGAAAGGGATCTAGGAGTCCAAGTAGACCACAAGTTGAACATGAGTGAATAGTGCAATGCGTCAGCTAAAAGGGCCAATGCAATTTTAGCCTGCATCAATAAAAGTATAGTGTTTAAATCAAGAGAAGTAATAGTGCCACTGTATTCTGCTTTGGTCAGGCCCCACCTGGAGTATTGTGTCCAGTTCTGGGCACCACCATTTAAAAAGGATGTTGAAAAATTGGACCATGTCCAAAGGAGGGCAACTAAAATGGTGAAAGGTCTGGAAACCATGCCCTCTGAGGAACAACTTAGGGAGCTGGGGATGTTTAGCCTGGAGAAGAGAAGGTTAAGAGATGATATGATAGCCCTGTTTAAATATTTGAAGGAATGTCATATTGAGGAGGGAGCAAGTTTGTGTCAGAGGGTGGAAGAAGGGGAGGATTCGGGTTGGGGTCCCGCAACAGAGAACGATGGGCTGGAAGACCCTGGGAGAGCCAGGGAGATCAAGATGGAACTGTCTCAAGGGGAAACAGCTGGGCCTGGGGCAGAGGTTGGGAAGGAGGCAGCCCCAGGGGATAGAAAAGGGGTGGAAAAGGAAGCTGAGGGGGAGGAGAAGTGAGGACGGATGTGGACGCCAGTGGAGGAGAGAGAGACAGGCCACGAAGCAGAGATAGGGGCCCAGGTGCAAGATGCCTTGACGGCGGAAATCAACCGGTGTTACTTCCATGGGCAGGGGATGTCTGGTGGTCGAAGAAGTGACCAAGGGGACCCCATAAGAGTTTGTTGGCCTCCCTGGTCCACCCCACCAGAGACAACCTCGAGCCTTATCAAGCTCGGCATGTGACTAACCTGGAACCGCAGTTGTTGTGGGACATAAGGGGAAGTGCTGGCCCCCCAAATGGCGTACTCGAGGAAGGCCGGTGAGGAACCCCAGTCCAGGGCTGGAGGACGCAAGCCCGTAGGCTGAGATACGACATTTGACACGGGCGGTGAAGTAACCAGGCTACGTGCTATTGTTGTCTGTTGGGACTGTTTAAGTTAAACACGGGCAGTGAAGTAACCAGTCTACGTAAACACTGGGCCTGTTAAAGTTACATTAAAGACGAGTTGAGCATCCTTCAGTGTCGGTGACTCTATAAGATGGAACCCCACGGGCCTCCCTCCCCAGCTGGCATGGCTCAGGGCCCGGCGACACTTGTTTTCTGCTGCTCCAGAGAACAGGACCCGGAACAATGGATGCAAGCTCCAGGAAAAGGCATTTCACCTCAACATTAGGAGGAACTTCCTGACGGTAAGGGCTGTTTGACAGTGGAAACACACTCCCTTGGAGAGTAGTGTAGTCTCCTTCCCTGGAGGCCTTTAAACAGAGGCTGGATGGACATCTGTCAGGGATGCTTTGATTGAGAGTTCCTGCATGGCAGGGGGTTGGACTGGATGGCCCTTGCGGTCTCTTCCAACTCTAAGATTCTATGATTCTATGAAATAGCCCCATAAATATTAGAGGGAGTTATGATTTTGATATACAAATGTGGAGTGTGCGTGCTCTTTTATGGTTGTTATATTTCCTTGTTTTTAAAGATAAAATGAAATAAACAGGTTTTTTAAATTGTATAGAGTGAACGCGTCTTCTGACTCTTTTGTTCCATCATCACCTTTAAAAGAGGAAAGCTCTCTTATGATTTACACTTTGCATGAATGATGTATTGGTGGTTCCCTGTTTCAAGGGAACTGTCTTCCACTGTATACACACTCCTACACTTATACCTGAGTGCCACTCTATACGCACAGTGTATAACTTAATATAACCCTGAACTGATAGAGTGGAGTCTTGGATTTTAAACAACAACAACAAAAATTAAAACACTTGATCCTTTTCTAAGCCTATTCATAGATTAGTAAAACAGGCCACTTTCCTCACTAGCCCTCACCAAATGGCTAAAATTCCCTCTTAGTTTCCCATTCTCCAAATGTGAAGTTGATATATGAACAGGGTCTTGAACAAAATTAAATGAATAAGTCATCCAGGTAAATAAGTCATTTTCTCATGAAAAATTGCAATCATATATTGCAAAAGTTGTCAAATCCTTTGGTGATAGGACAAAAAAGTTGCACTGAATAAGAAAAACTAAGGTTCATAAAATCTAGGATCCAACTGGATGCTTTGTGAAATCCCAACAAAAATGTGTGTGAGGTAAACTTTTCCTTCACTTCAGTGTGTGGTATTCATAGACTTATTTCTTCTGTACCTGATGTTTATTATCATGATCATGACCATCAACAGAACTATCTCCCAACAGCTGATGCTTATACTTTTCAAGATGAATTGTATAAAACAAGGAATTTCCCCCTTAATCCTGACATCATGCGAACATGATGGGTGTAGCTCCATCTCCCTGGCCATTGATTGGTGATTGGGTATACCTAGCTTTATTCCAGCTTCTCTTGAGCACAGAGGTAGAAAAAAGCAGTCTCAGGTATATCTCCAAAGTCAATCACTTGTTTGGGAGATAAACTGTCACTTGGCAGGCAATGTACACCATGGTGGAGGGCTTACATAAGAGAATAATGGATTCCTCCTTCTGCAAGTTCCAAACAGCAACATACACGGGTATAACTCCTTAACAACATCTATGTTTCCTTTAAAAATGATGCCAGACTATGCTTTTAATCCTTTCAAACATGGGAAAGGGTCCCCATTTAAGAGGCAATTAAAAAACTTTTTTTCTACTTTTAATGAATACCAAACTTCCTCCTGCCATACAGAGCATTCACATATATTTTAATGGCTTGACGTTTGCAGATAATTGAAGAATTACTCTGGATATCTTTGCTACAAAACTTCATGGAAAGTAGAAAACAGATTCCCACTTGGAAGGTTGTTTAAAAAGAGGAGGTGTCCAGTTTATTGCATATTACTTAATATTTTTTTACACCAAAACTCCACTATATAAGTTGTAAGGCTTAGATTACTGCCATGGCAGTCATGTTCTGTCATCCAAAAACTAATATTGCTAAGTTATATAACACCCAGACACAGTATTCTTTTCAGACTTTGGAATATTCTATCATTCACAAAGTTCTATTCTGTGACTTCACTGTGATATGAAGATGGTACAGGCCTATACCAGTGGAATTCAGGCTTCCCAGATTCTTCTAGTTTGTAAGACTCAGAGTACTGCCATGGCAGTCATGCTCTGTCATCCAAAAACTAACGTTGCTAAGTACAGAGAGTCTCTGATTACCAGACAATTGCCCCTTAGTTGAAATATTGGCCACAATAAATATGAGTACAATGACTGATCTCCTACATCATACTGGTAGAGCATAAATCTCTACCAGACATAGCTTTGTTTTCTCCCACTCCCTTTGTGAACTGCTGTGGTGCTCCTTCATGACCATTTATTTGTTGGTTAGGAAATGATTGGCTGTGTTCTTGCAGACAGATACATGAAGAAAGTATTCTCTTCCTGATATTTGAAAGATCTCCAGAAGGTCTGAAACCATGAAAGGGTATATATCTCTAACATGGTGAAACAGAAATTCCTTTTTTAGCTCTATGTAAATAAAATGTTTTATAAGAAAGAAAGAAAGAAAGAAAGAAAGAAAGAAAGAAAGAAAGAAAGATCTCCAGAAGGTGCAGGGGAATATTATGTCTCTTGAACATACAGTTGTAAAAACACAACCAATCACTGGCTCACCACGACCACCTTTGCTTAAACTATTAAGGGCTTGAAGAATGTTTAAGTGGCAGAAAATTGATACCCAATAGCATGACAAAAGAAAGCAGAGAAGCAGCAAAAGAGAAGAGGCTTTCTCCTCGTGTCTCTGGATGCTGTCAAAGCACTTTCATTCTCCTTCCAAAGGGAGACAGTTGTAGAAACATGCATTTTGCAAAACGGATTTTTCCAGCATGACAAAAGACATGGTTTTATGACTGTCTCCCTCAGGAAGAGAATGGAAATGCTTCAATTGCATGTGGAGAAGCAGAGACACTCCCTTCTCTCTCACTGCCTCTTGGCTTTCTTTTGTCATTGGATAAGGGTGTTATTTTTGTCATGTGATAAGGCCGCCCTTTTCCCCCATGCTAGATTTGGGATGTACACTTCAATAGGCAGGTTTTATTGCACACCCCCATGTCCAGGCAGTAGGCATCCCATACCCGATCCAGGCTCCTCCCCCACTTTGCAAAAATTGAGATGTCTTATGTCCTCACCAAGCAAGCCTGGGATGGAGGAGGACCAAGAGGGAAAAAAGTCTTTCCTTTAGATCTTAGAACCCTGGCAGGTTCATATGGGGAGATATCATCTTTCAGATAGTCCACACCAAAGCCATATAAAGCTTTATAAGTCATTAATAGCACTTTGAATCATTCCTGGAAACAAACTAGTAGCCAGTAAAATTGTTTTAACAGGGGAATTATGTACTCCACCATTCCTCCCCTCTGTTATTTATTCAACCCCCAGTGTATGCATCCCCTTCTCTCATGTTTCCCTTAAAAATTCTAATAGACAAACTGAATGAAGTAAAAGTTGTTCTGGTGTGCCTTTAAGACATTTCTAACTTATGGCAACCCTAAGGTATACCTAACATAAGATAAGATCTTAGAAATGTTTTTTCAGAGGTGGATTTTCCGTTGCCTTTCTCTGAGGCTGAGAAAGTATGACTTGCCCAAGGTCACCCAGAAGGTTTCCATTGCTGAATGTGGATTTGAACCCTGGTCCCCAGTGTCTTAGTCCAATGCTCAAACCACTACACCACATGGTCTCTATAATTTATGACTAAAAGCATAAAAAGACAATTTGATTAATATTTATAAATAACAATTGAATGGTTTTTCCCAGTTGGCAAAAGAGCCAGGTAAGGCTGCATACGATCACCCTATCTATTCCATCTGTATGCAGAAAACACTGTATGCAGAGAAATACTTTTTAGTTAATGGGGAAGGTGGCATGAATTAACCAAGCTGCATAAAGAAACACATGAATTTTGAGGGGCGTGTGTTTTATTGACATTGTTTTAAAGCATGCAAATTTCGATGCAGGAAGAAAATCAAGTTAGGATTCAGAGAAACTAAACATGATTGAGACCAAGAGATTTTTGTATTCACCAGCAGGATTGTAGCAGGTTCCAACTGACTTCCACCCTCACTCACATTTTCACACAGTTTCAACTTTTTTCTAAGTGTCATATTCAATGCACTCCAAACCACTAAACTGAAGCAGAATAATTACAAATGAAAATAAATACAACTGAGAAAGCTGACAGAATAGAATTAAAAATACAGAACAAGTGAACTTATTAATTATAATTTCTGCTTCTCAAATCATAATTAAAAACAAATGGGACTCATCTGAATTTATATATTAATTTATTTACTTTCCTACTTATTTGCTATCTTCCCTTATATGTGGTATATCTACAAAGAACTCAAATACTTGATTTATTTACATCAAGCCTTCTGTCCCCTTTCCAAATAAATAACTATATCCAGTCTTTTTGTTCTCTTTCCAAAAACAAATCTATGAGCATATTAGTGATGCCCTATGCTAAGAGCACTACATTTTCAAAAGGAACAGAATAACTATATCTTAATAGTTTATAAGAAATCATGAGCATTTTTTTTTAAAAAAAACATTTGAATGCTAGCATGCAAGGGAAAAATTGCAAGTTTGAATTTCATATGACAGAAACCTTCCTTCTTCTTTGCTTTGTTCAGTCTGCTTTTCATTATTTTCATGGGGAAAAAAGAATATGATGCTTTGAAAAGTTCCCATTGCATTCAGTCTATGCTCTATTTGTGGTTTGATATGTGAATGACAGGGAAGGAAGCAATATAAACAAAGTCTGAATAAAGGCTCAGTCTCTGAAAGTTTAACTTCCTTTTGAGCTTTGTGAGGATGCAGCGGTCCATGAACTGAAACATTTTTTTCTTCAGCACTGACTACATGGTCAAGTTTTTAAAATTTAGGCCACAGTTTAAGTGCACTTTTAACCACTTTATGTAAGTTGGAAAATGGTAAAGAAGAGAAAAGCCTTGGTATCCTAAAACAGGGATGGGAATCATGCAGAATTCCAGAGATTGTTGGACTACACCTCTCAGCATCCTTACTGTTATCTATGCTGATAAAGGCTTCTATGACTTACAGTACATGTGGAGGTAAATACAATTTGGTAGAATTCTAAACTGCATTTTTAAGGTACAATCCTATATTGTCACAGGACATGGAAGAGAGCCTTCTAAGCTGTGGCACCCTACCTGTGGAATGCCCTCTCCTGGAAGGCACAACTGGCACCAATATTGGTTCCTTATTGGCACCACATTAAGGAGTGACTTTTATTTAAACCTTGGGGGTTTAATTTAGTTTTAAGTGTGTTGTTTTTTTTTAAAAAAAACTTTTAGCCATTTAAAGCTGTTTTAACATACTGTTCAGAAGCAAATGAGATTTATACCCAACACAGATGTGGACAGGCATGCATGCAGCCTTAGTTTTCTACTTGTTGGCCAGTTCTCTCAGAGACCACTAGAGGCTTATAATAATCATCTTGTTCAGCCACACCTTTGCACAGTGTGATGATGATGATGATGATGATGACAATGATGATTTATATCCCGCTTTCCCCACAAAATTGAGACTCAAAGTGGTTTATAGTCTAAAAGAACAATAAAAGAACAATGGCTCCTCTTCATCCTGGAGAGAAGTGACCAGTGGGGTCCTACAGGGCTCTTTCCTGGAGCCAGTGTTATTCAACATCTTTGTCAATGACCTGGATGACAGGATTGGGAGCATATTTATCAAATTTGCAGATGACACCAAATTAGGAGGAATAGCTAATACTTCAGAGGACAGGATCAAAATTCAAAATGACCTGAATAGACTAGAAAGCTGGGCCAAAGCTAACAAAATGAAATTCAACTCATAGCAAGCAACTCACATCAATAGCTATACAAGGCAACAGAGTGCTACACATGTGAACAGCTGCTCATCGTTGCAATGGAGTATCTAGGTAATGGGGGGACATCGACTGAGCCCTGGGAACAGAATAATCTGGGGTGCTTCTGGATTATTTTGGCTCATGCAAACCTGGCCTGAAATGAAGACTGGGCACATACAAATAAATTAGAAAAAACTAGACCTTCATGGTACAACAACAAAAAAATGAAAGCAATCTATACTGAGGACAATATGCTTTCTCTCTCTCTCTCTCTCTCTCTCTCTCACACACACACACACACACACAGAGAGAGAGAGAGAGAGAGAGAGAGAGATCATCGCCACACACTCTGGCCATTCTACCTCACCAGTAAACCAGGGTCTTAAAGAACAGCTAGGCATGAATATCAAAAAGACATTCAACACTCTTCTAAATGAGGTTCAAAATGGAGATGGCTTTGATACACACACGCACACACACACACACTTTGCTTTGCTTTCCCAAAGCAAGAAGATTTTGCCACTGGGCTGAAATGAGAAGTTTGGTACCTTTCATCTGTCACCATTCCTGAAACATCTGGTCTAGTCAGGATCCTCAGCTTTGTTAGCATTCCTTTCACCTTTCTGTACAAAAACTGTGTATTTATAGTGGGGGTGGGATGATAACATGGGCAGAATTAATTATTTCATCTAAGATTATTTGTGCATTTCCAGGTTTACTAGACAATAATACATTGATATCTCTATTAAGGACGTTGTTTAAAAAAAACAACAACTCTACATCGCATTACTGAAATTTCCCATTTTAGAGATAAGCTATCATGTATTCTAGCCTGCCATCTATATCAGTAAAAAATGACAAGGCAAAATCTCACCAGAATTAGTAAGAGAGCATCCTTCCCACTGAGACTGTAGATGTCTAATCATTTCTTCACTGTTCTGGCCAGCTGCACTGTGACCCCCTGAGACATCACCTGCTTCTGGTCTGTCAGCCACAGAGCTTTGTATTCTGGGGCAAGGGATACTTTGCATGCAGCCTTACAAAGAAGAAATGCCACTAGCTGTGACAACATCCTTAATTAGATGTTGAAATGCTGTTGCAAGGATTTGTCACTAGTGATTATTCATCTCTTTAATATGTCCTTCCAACAGAGTTGTGTTCTGGCTATTTAGGAAATGGCCCCTGACATTATCATTCCCTAAGGGGTTTAGGTTTGTACCGTGAGGGACAGTTGTTCAATTCTACGTTGAAACACAGTTACAAAAATTAGAGAGACTGTAGAATCATAGAATCATAGAGTTTGAAGAAACCACAAGGGCCATCCAGCCTAACCCCTGCCATGCAGGAATACACAATCAAAGCAATCCCAACTGATAATGATCCAACTTGTGTCTAAAAACCTCCAAAGAAGGAGACTCCACCACACTCTGAGGGAGTGAGTTCCAGTGCCAAACAGCTCTTACTGGCCAGATGTTCTTCCTAATGTTGAGATGGAATCTCTTTTCCGGTAGTTTCAATGCAGGTACAAACTTTGGTTCATGCACAAAATTATTTAAAAATATTGTTTAAAATTAACCCCTGGCTATAAGGAGTATATGAAACACCAATGAATTTTGTATTTTGAATTGGGTCCCATCTCCAAGTTATTTCAGTATGTATGTATATGCAAATACAGGCATTCCAACAATCTGAAGAAAAAATTACAAAAGATGTTTTGTCCGAAGGATGTTGGCTAAAGGATACTTAACCTGTAATTAAAATTGATTGGGAAGGATGTTCCCAAATCTCAAAGTCAACGGTTCTCAACTTTTTGTTCATCAGACATTTTAGACTCCAGTGCATAGAAACTCCATCTAGGATGGCCCACCATCAGGGATTTGGCGAGCTGAATCCAATACCTCTATAGGACCAAACCAATGAATTAGATAATCCCCAGATTTTGCCTAAACAAAATCTTAAGTGACATTTCAATCTTCCTTTTTTAAGTGAAATTTCTGACTAATTTTGAGGGATGCCAAATGAGTTTCAGTGAGATTTAGGGAGCTGGTTATGTTTAGCCTGGAGAGGAGAAGGTTAAGAGGTGATGTGATATCCCTGTTTAAATAGTTGAAGGGATGCCATGTTGAGGATGGAGCAAATTTGTTTTCTGCTGCAATAGATGCAAATACAGGAAAAGAGATTAGGACGAATGTGCTCATAGTAAGAACTGTTTCACAGCTGAACACACTCCTTGAGAGTGTGGTGGAGTCTTCTTCTTTGGAGGGCGGATGGTTATCTGTCAGGTGTGTTTTGATTGGGTATTTCTGCATGGCAGGGAGTTGGACTGGATATCTCTCTTGGTCTCTTCCAACTCTATGGTCAATGATTCAAATACCACCCCAGCCCACCTTAAGAGCCAGAAGTCTGACTGAGTGAAGGATGTCCAGCTGACTGAGTGAAGGAGTTTTCAGCTGGCAAATGGGATGCAAGAGAAGGAAGACAAAACTTGAAGGCTTCTTCAGTGTGTGTATGTGTGCACAGAGTTAGAGAGACTCTAATTAAGGGTTTTTGCTTCCGTGTTTCAACTTTGCTTTCACCCTTCACTCCCCAGACAGTGGTGGAAAGGGACTCTGTTTGTTTGTTTAGCAGCAATTAATCATCCAGGACTCTTTCTGCTTGGCTCAAAAGTAATGCATGGGGAAATCTGAAAGAGCTGCTATCACATTATCATACCTGTAAATAAATCAATATGGGATTTGGGGGTCAATTTTGGGGCATAATTTTTAGACTTATAGATGAGTGTATATGGTAAGTAGCCAATAGATAGGATATAGATGAACATAAATGTTAGCAGAATAAATATAAATCATTCAGAAAATTTCAATATTCCCCATTGTCTTCCTTAAGTCCCATTTACTCAAAAACATATAGACATGCTGGTTTCGGGGGGAAAGAAGAAATAAACATTCTCTCCTGTTAAAAGTTTTTCCTAATTTTGATCTAAGACTATCAAGCTGTATAGACTGGCCACTAAGGGCAGCTTTGGGGTGGAGTCAGGGCATGGCATCCACACGACACATGTCCCAACTCTGATCCCAGGCTGGTATAATGTCACATGCTGAACTACACAGTGGGCAGCATCACGACGCTCCTCTGGCACTGCATCTAGATGACACAGTACCAAAGGAGCACCGAAAGCCATGGTGCTGGCAGCTATGGCACACTTTCCGTGATGCAGAAAAAGATGCAAAAAGCAGCTCTGATCTGGCACTAAAAGGGACAGCTGTAGCCTACCCCTTAGGAGTGGTCTGTACAGCCCCTATATTATCCATTTTTTTTCTCCTGGAGTGTTGGAATTTTTGCTTTTCCTTACTGAGTTAGTCTCTTAGGTACCAGTTAACCCAACAAAACAACAAGTAACCTCACTATCTTCCATGTCTGCTGCTTTAAAAACATGTTTTGAGAATAAAGTGGAAGAAAGGACAAATGAACAAATTGATACATGAGAGAATTCACTGCACTTTCCATAAACTAACATGCGCTTCAGTAAATGCTTTTATCAACTACACCAGATTAAATGGATCCAAACTTTGGTACCTTCAGTTGTTTTTATAAATTAGATTTGCCTTCCACTTTTCCTCCACTGAGGTTAAGGTGGCATTTATGCCATTCCTCTCCACTTTATCTGCACAGTAATCTACTATGGTCAGCCAAGCTGAGGAAAAAGGATTACCAAAAGACACCCAATGAGTTTGACAGATTGGTGAGTACTTTAAATCTGGAGCTTTCCAAACATGTCCAACAATTCAGCCAATATATGAAGAACAGAAATTTTCATTTTGTTCACATATGGAATAATCAACAAAGTTCATTTGGTGGAGAGGGCATTATCAATACATAAACAAAGAGTCCTGAAATGTGAAAAATCTCATAATATTGATTAATATTTGTTGAACTCTCCTGGTCTGTATGTTTTTCATATTTGATTACTATGGACCGGTATAGACTGCCCATTGGATTGTGGCTGCGACAATTGCACACTGCAGCCCTGATACAGCATTTTTCCAGCCCAAAATGCTGCTCGTTTTGGGGGCAAAAAAAAAAAAAAAAGCCATCCCTTCTGCTGTGGCCATGATTCTTCTGTGGTCTTGCAGCATGCAGAGTCTGAACGCCATGCCGCCAGAGTGCTGCAATGCTGCCTGCCATTTGGTCAGGTAGATGGTATGACAACGGCTTGCGGGCAGTGTTGGGGTGTGCATCATCTAAACGCATACCTCCATGCCATTCTGAAGCCGGCACTTACTGTTGGTCTGTTTTGGACCCTATGTTTCAAGTATGCTTCTCATAGCTGATTTTAAAAACCTGAGTATTTTTTTAATATCCCTAGTTACACACATTGGCACTCATGTATGAATCCAACAAAATCCAGATGAAACAGATGATCCCATTTCCTCTGTTGTACATAAAGCATGATTTCTGGATTTTTTTATAAGTGTGTGGAAAATAATATACAAAGTAATAAACTTTCCTCTGCAAGGTACATTAATACAAAGTCACTTATATATACTGTATTTGAATACTGCAAACAAAAATGTGCTTCTTCTCCATTCACTTTTATTTGCATCTCTTTTATTATCATCCATACTTTTCAGAAGTTACAAAACATTTTCTTAAGGCATGTATTTAAATATCTCTATAAATTTAAAAGATAATGTATCCTTTCTGTCCAGCCACAGATCCCAATGAGATAAAGGCATCTAGCATCACTAGAATGCTACCTTATTGGTACAGGGAAGATCTGGTGCAAGTGAATTTTCTGGCATCCCTATTCATAAGCCTGTACCTTGAAAATAAATCTCTGTAAATGTCATTATTACATGTAAAAAATGTCATTGTTACATGTAAGAATGAATAATTTTACCATTTCTCCTTGTTGTGAATAAGCAATCTAAAACTACAGTTTTCAAACACTATGCACAATTTGGGAACTTATTCTGTGCAAAAATAAAAAAATAAAACTGCATGTGAATGCTTTATATAGAAAATGATATTTATTGAATAGAAAATGTATGCTCCATACAGACTGGCAGGATGCCACAGGCCAAGCCTTTGGTATCCTACCTGCAATTCTGACCCAGTTCTGTTCCTGGACTGGTGAAGTGA
This sequence comes from Sceloporus undulatus, assembly GCF_019175285.1. Taxonomy (NCBI): domain Eukaryota; kingdom Metazoa; phylum Chordata; class Lepidosauria; order Squamata; family Phrynosomatidae; genus Sceloporus; species Sceloporus undulatus. The sequence continues at coordinate 114,890,213 of NC_056526.1, forward strand.
CAGGCACATGTTCACACACATGCATGATGCCACACCATTGATCCACCACTGCTGCTTGCCTGCTACCTGCCTTCATTGCTGCACCTCCTGGGGAGTCTGTCAGAAATGGGATGCCTGGCTTCAGCCACATGGCCAATTTCCCCCTTTCACCACCACAGGCCATGAGTGGGGCCTACACAGAGAACACAACAGTGGCATTAGATGAAAGGGTGCCAGGGCATGCGGCAGCTCTGCTGCAAACAGCTGGGCTTTTTAGACCAAAGTCCAAAACACACTGTAGAAATAATCTCCCATGGCTCAGTGCTAGAGAATCCTCAGAATTGTGGGTTTTGTGGCACCAGAGCTCTTTGACAGAGAAGGCTAAATTTCTCACAAAACTACAGTTCCAGAATGCCCTAGCATTGAGCCAGGGCAGTTAAAGAGGTCTCAAACTGGATTATTTCAGCAGTGTGTTTTGGACCCGACAATTTTGGGCCAGGATCAGATCAGCGCCACCAGATGGGAATCATGACTGGCTGATCCTGGCCTTGGTCTATTTGCCAGCTTTGTCGGTACAAAACGACATGAGACCAGGGAGAACACAGACCTTTTAGATGATGTGTTCATCCTCAAAAATGTTCTGCATAAAAAATTACATGTATTCTCCATGTAACATAGGTCCCAAAAACCTATTTAGGATTCTCCTCTTTGGGATTTCCCAACAATGAAAACAAACAAACCTTTGACCTTTTTTCCCCAAATATTGTTAAATATTCTTTCTGCTTCTATTTCAGAATATTCTTTCTGCTTCTATTTCAGAATTTGATGGCCATTGGAAAGAATAAGGCTTGCCCAAGAAATGGTTATGAACTATACTGGCTATAGTAAATAGTGGTCAGATGACCTTTTAGGACACCATTAAAAATTATTGCTAAATGCTACAAAAATTGAAAATAAAAATAGACACCCCTTCAAAAAATTGGTCTAATATGTTTTGTAGGATATCTTAGTGTGGTTTTCTTGTTTCTGTGTACCCAGTAGGCACTGCGAGAGATTTTCTTTTCATACAGTCATAGAAACATAGTTGGAAGAGCCCACAAGGGCCATCCAGTCCAACCCCCTGCCATGCAGGAAGTCATAATCAAAGCACCCCCAAGAGATGGCCATCCAGCCTCTGTTTAAAGATCTCCAAAGAAGGAGATTCTATCACACTCTGGGGTAGTGTGTTCCATTGTTGAATAGCTCTTCTTGTCAGGAAATTCCTCCTAATGTTTAGGCAGAGTCTCTTTTCCTGTAGCTTGCATCCATTGTGCCATGCTCTAGTCTCTGGAGCTGCAGAAAACAAGCTTGCTCCATCCTCAATATAACACCCCTTCAAATACTTAAACAGGACTATCATATCACCTCTGAACCATCTCTTCTCCATGCTAAACATACCCAGTTCCGTAAGTCTTTCCACATGGCATGGTTTCCAGACCTTTCACCATTTTCTTTTTCCTTCAGTAACATCCACTCGTGAATGGCCTATCTTTGGGTATAAACATTCCCGATGTAGACTCTAAAGGCCTCTGGTGTTAATTGATGATTTAAAAATGTTTTCCCTTATCTTGAACATTGGTAGTATTTTGATTATTTATTTTGTAAACTAATTTCTAATAACACTGATACACTTTCTGTCCCTGACATAATGACTGAATTTATACCTAAATGTGGAATGTTTTGTCAAATATATTGCTTATTTAAAGTCAGGCAGATTTCCCTTCATATTCTACATGAAGCCATATGCCTAACCATGTAGGCAAATTTAAACTATCTTCAGCTGAATGTACATCCGTGCCCAGTTGAGATTCAGTCTAATTTGCATCAGGAATAGTAGAAGTATATATACAAAAGATTTCATCTTCCCTTAATAACCTAGATACTCTTTGATACACAGCATACATTAAGACTATTGTGCATTGAGTACATTGCTAAATAGAAAATAGGCACCTGAATATTTGAACCAGAGGTGTAACTTATGAGAAGTAAAGCATTTATTCTTTCAGATGGGAATTGAATGCATGTAGGAAAATGGTTTGCAGAGAAGAACTGAGTGAAAATCTTTTCCATCTCAGTTGGTTAGTTTAGTTGGGAATGGACAAATCAAACTATTTCTGATCTGTATCATTTGCACACTATGTCATTCATAAGTTCATCATATCCCATATCCACATCCATCGAAATTCTTTACAAATATGTATAGAAACCAGCTATTCATTTACATAGAGGTTTTGGTTATATTATCACTAAAAATGTACGTTCTGCATTGCATTTTGCTACTCTAAAAGTTGAGATTACATTGCAACATCTGGAGAAATGTGAAGCATAGTTAACATTAAAGATATAAATCCTCAAGTATTTTGTGCTTGCATGTCAGAACAATGTAATTCTTACAGTTTTCTCTCTGCTGTGAGAGAAAGGATTTATTCTGTTGCAGTATTCTCCCCATATTCAAATGTTCCAGCTAATTCCATATGAATTATTCTGCAGAGAAAAAACATAAATGAGTTTTTGGCATGCGAAAACAGGTCTTCTATGACAAAAAAAAGGTTTTCCTTGTAGCATATAGGGCAAAGGGAGTGAGGGGGAAAAAACCTCTGTTTTTTTCTCTGTAGAATAATTTCTCCAGTTTGGTATATTCTAACACCAGGGATAACACTGTGCAAAAATCTCCCATCTATTCTTGTTCCTGCTGGAATGTTCCAATGGTCAGGAAAACTCTTTTTTTTTTTAACCTGAGAAGGAATAATTACAAATAATCTTTCAATCCACGTTTACATTCTCATCTGCATATTTGTTCCAGAGTTGCATATCAGGTCAATGTATGGCGCTTTACAGACCGCCCAAAAGGGTGGTCTGCCGGCGCCCGTGTTTGCTGTGCAAGGGAACTGCAACGGACAAACCGTGTGGTTCCCCAAGCACAGCAAGAAGAACCCGCAAAAAGCGGGTTCTTCTTGCGGCGCCGCTGTGATGTCGCAAGGTGCTAATGGTGCCCTTGCGGTGTCACAAGGGTGCCAAGACGTGCGGACGCCAGGCGTCCGTCATGTCAAAATGGCAGCGCTCATCTGGCGCCGCCATTTTGATGCCCTCGGTACATGCGAGGGGCAAGGCACATCAGGAAGCTCCACCCCTCGCATGTAACAACGGTGCCCAATAGGACCCATCCGGAATGCGCCTATATTTAAACGTGCCTGATTCCAACTCTCCACATGTTCCTATTCATGCATGAATGCAACTCTTAAACATTCCTATTCACATATCTGTTTTACTACCACAAGGAAACTTTTAGACAGCCAGTATATATTATTATCATGATACTGATGAGATGCTTGATTGTAATGCCTCTCTATTCTAGAAAGGGTGAGAGCTATTTAGAACTTAGCTACATGATGGGAAGGGCATGCTAGAGCTAGGGAAAGCTAGGCCTCCAAAACTGACCTGAAATCCACTTTCCACTGCATGTTCCTCACACTATGCAAAGAGGTTTTTCTGAGAGCCTCTCCTACTCTACCTGAGCAATATGGTATGTATCCAGAGCTTTTTTTAAAAAAATAAATTTTATTGATTAAAAAATAACACAAAAAAACCCAAAACAAAACCTGAGACAAAAACACAACAAATATATAAAACAAAACATACATACATTACCTTCCCCTATTACCCATTCTTCCCCTTAATATACCCACCCCAATCTTAACAAGTATGCTATTTGTACAGACATCCATCATAGAAAGAAGAAGAGAAACACAGACAGACAAGAAGTTATGATGATAGTGGTAATGATAATTATAATAATATTGATTTCTTATCTACCTTGTCTTATGGATCAAAGTAGGGAAGAATAACAGATTAGCAAATACACAGTATCAGTTAAAAACACACAGCAGGGGTTATGCAGACAGCCCCGAAGGGGTGGCCTGCAGCCATTCCTTTTAAAGCCAAATTGGGGCTGCAGCCTTTTACAGTCTAGGGGTGTTTGAAGAAAAAGTCCTCTGGCTAACAGCTGCCAACCTAGTTCTGGCTAACTGAATTAAATTTCCACCAGAAGATCTGAGTGTAAGGGGCAGATTATATAGGATGAAACTATCCCATAGGTAATCTGGACCCAAACCATGTCGGGCTTTAAAGGCCAACACTTTGTAGCTTGTCTGAAATTAATTGGCAGCCAGTGGAGTGATTTTAATATTGATGTGGTCGCTCCTGGATGTATCATTAACTAATATGGCTGTTGTGTTTTGAACTAATGGTGATGATTTATCTTTCAATATTTACAGGGCATATGGTACCAACAGGTATTTAAAATTTAAACCACAATAGGTGGAAGGAAAAGATGAGGATTGCAAGTGAAGAATATGGACAAAATTTGGGATGAAACCAGATCATATATTAAAGCAGTGATCTTGGAATCACTTCCCTACAGCTGAAGCCAGAACAGGAAGCAGCATTGCTGGTCATGTAACTCAGCTCTTAGATGTTTTCCCCCAAAGGCAGAAGCAGTGCAACTCTGAATAAATCAAACTAATTCATACTAAAGTTGGAAAAATGTTGTTGTTGTTGTTGCCTCCTCCTCTATTTATGTTCACTGTTGGCCCTCCATTTTCACAGGGGATCCATTCTGGACCCTCCTCAAAAATGGAAGCTTGCATATATTCAAGCCCCAGAGGCTTGAATGGGGTGCACCCCTGTGTGTGTGGCCCAGGTGTGCATGCCAGCCATGCACACCATTTAAAATAGCAGAGGTCGCCTCTCCAAGGATGTTCAAGGTTGCAGATCTCAGATCCGCGACTTAGGAGGGGTGAATGTATTTCTATCCCCCCTTTCTCTCAAAAATGGGACTATTAAACTACTTATTATTATTTTAAACTACACTTAAAATATAAAATACCATTAAAAGATACAAAAAAAATACGCAGGCAAGTTTCAATTCATTTGCCCTCATCCAGTCCATTACTAAAGTCAGACACTGGTTTAGGACATTTTAAAATGTAAAGGTAAAGGTATAGGTAAAAGTTGTCAAGTCGTATCTGACTATAGGGGGCAATGCTCATCTCCGTTACTAAGCAAAAGAGCTTAGTAAAAGACAACTCTGTGATCATGTGGCCAGCATGACTGCACAGAATGTTCTTACCTTCCCACCAAAGAGGTACATATTTATCTACTTGCACTTTTACATGCTTTCAAACTGCTAGGTTGGCAGAAGATGGGACTAATGATGCAAACTCACATGGTACTTGGGCCTCTAACTGCTGATCTACTTGTCAGAGTCGGCATCTTAACTGCTGAGCCACCATGTCTCTCATTTAAATTTACCAGCCTATAAAAAAATGTCCTGATTAGAAATAGAGAAGGGATCTACACCAGCCGCCAAAATATTCTGGGCTGCTCTGCACTCCTAGTGATGTGAGGTGGCTGTTTACACATGTTCCCCACTGTGCCACCCAGCATTACCATCACCATTGGCACTCTCTTGGAGGACAAAAATGAGGCACCCAGCAATAATCACAATAGCTGGGTGGCTTGTTGTGACTTCAGAGGGAGCAGTAGTAGCACCTGCCAGCACCATGGGAGACTGTGTAAACAGCTGCCTAGCATCACTCCATAGTGCTCCATATTTTTCTGGAAAAAACAGAGCAAAGGATAAATATTTTTCATCCAGTTTAAGTGTGGGATGATCCAGATTCTATGTAGATCTAGACTCACATCATGTTATGAAGATAGTGTGCTGTCAGGACAGGAAAAGCTGTTCATTTGGCCCCTATAGACATTCAGAGAGAGGAGGGCAGGAACAAAGGTTGCAGCTCATTTTATTCACTACTGAGCTATTTTCTACATGAAAGGAGACCCTACTTTACTTTTATTACTTAGAAAGTTATGCTATACTCACCCTTCTACAGTCTGAAGTAGGTGGTCACTTCATTTTCCTGCAGGTGTAGACTAGCTTTTCATCAGCAAGTCACAAATGATCCAAGAAGCACACTGGGCATGGCTTATTATGCAAATAAGACTCCACACATCTTTGGGGGGAACTGGCTCAGGATATTATGCCAAAACTCTACCAAATAACTGAATAGATAGAGTTGGCACCACTTGTAACATACCTGCTGTATTCTTCCTAAAACAGCAAAACTCTTTTAATCAACATGCATTCATCAGTGAAGAAATGTGCCAAGACTTTTCATCTGTACTAATGTTTGTTATTTGGCCATTTTTAGGCAGGCAGAAAAAAATTCTGTTAAAATGGCCCTTTCTTTTCAAATAATGCTTGAAAACAAATGAATCAGGGCAACAGAGTGCATACATGCACACACAAAAATCTATAGATTTTGAAATGTCACATTACTTAGGAAGAAAGCAGAAAACAGCGCAACTAATGACAGCTGCCACAAAAGAATAATCCTGTAATGGACAATTGGCAGTTTCTTCTCAGTATATGTACTTTGGAAGCATGCTGCTTATTTCCCAAGCAGCTTAGGAAGTAACTAGTGTGGTGATTATGATTCAATATAAAAATACTTTTAAATAAAGCAATAGCCTTGGAGTACAAAATGGTGGCTTTTATGGCATCAGAATAGCTTGAACTCCATTGCTCTCATCATTGTTATTGTATTTGTATATGCTGCAGACCCTTTGGGACAAAATCAGCCAACATCAGCTGTCTGTGAGAAGGCTGGAATCTTGTCTGCCTCCCATGCACACTTATCTAAGAGCAAACCCCATTAAACACAGTGAGACATAAGAATATTTTGATAAGGATTTGTTCTCACCCAAGAATCCAACAACAAGTGCCCAGGATCAGCAACCTGTACCCAGAATGTGGGTGTACCTACATTGCAGAATTAAAGCAGTTTGACACCATTTTGACTACTATCCTATTCCTACAGAATCTTGGGATTTGTAGTTTGTTGAGGTATTCAGCCTCATCTGTCACATAGCTATTGTGTCTCAACAAACTACAAATATCAGGATTCTGTGGGATAAGATCATGACGGTTTTGACAGCTGCTATAATTTTTATAACTATCATTGGCAATATCAACTTATTTCAGACCTGCCTTCTATTTGGACAAGTAAAAATAGAAGGAGAACTGCATTGAAGGAGAAATTGTTTCCTGTTTTACATCCTAAGCACTGTCAGAGTTTGAATAGGTGGCTAATTAGGTTAGCTTGCAGAAGAAACAAAATTTGGAAGGCAGTTTTCTGTACTTGGCAATAACAGGCAGCAGAACAAACAGCTGCTACAGTGACCTGGAGACTTCCGCCTATGAATCATGTGTTGTGTGTATGTGCTGTCAAGTAACCTGTCTACTTTTGTTGGCCCCATTAATTTCATAGGGCCTTCTTAGGAAATGATATTTAGAGTTGAGTGTGCCCGTTCCTTGTTCTGAAATATAGCCCACAGCACCTGGTATTATGAAGTTAGGTTATTCAAACTTTTATTGACATCTGGTCTTAAAATGATGAGGTCTTAGTGTAACGAGGTTGTTGTCTACATGGTAACATTTCTTACTTCATTTATTCAAAAATGTGATAAATCCACCATATTATGGGCTATCCTTCCCAGTTTGCTCAATGGGGCCCTGAACTTCTGTCCTAAAATCCTGTCTTGATAACATGAGATATGCAAACCATGCTTAATCCTTCCAACAGGTCATCTAGCTAAAAATATACTCTGATCCACTCTATCATCCATCAGACAGACCACTCAGATCCTTTATTCCACCAACTGATTTTCTGTTGTTGTTTTTTTATTATTATTTTATATATTTCTGTGTCTATAAGTGTGAAGGTAACCAAATAAATTATGTAACCTACATCTTCCATTCTGTAGCAACCATGTATATCTAGAGATTGAAGAGGCATTCATTTGTAATATAAACTGGTTTTATTCACACTTCCCAAGCTTTATGCAAACTAGAACACAGTGCTGAAGCCACTATCAGTCTGGATATAGGAAGAACACTTCTCTGAATTTTGTGATCATAACAACAGAGAATTGGAAGGAAATCCCATCTAGCCTAGTCCCTTGCTAGTGTAGGAAATCCACATTCATGTACTGTGTTTGAAAAAATTTAAGGCCTTCCAAGAGAATCTATTCTTCTGTAATTATAGGATTAGGAAGTTCTTAATAAACTCTTAATAATAAGATAGACTATGAGAAAAACCTCCCCAAAAATCTTGGGAAGTGTAATTTTTGGTTAAAAAAAAGGAGATAGTCCTTTAGAAATTTTGGACTAAATCCTATAGGCTAATAACTACTAAAGTAGACCTGTTGACCAAGTTGTTCAGTAGTGAGTGGATTTCTTTTACTACGGACTAGCAATAGGATTGAGACATCTGTCTATTCTGCCTATATAGAGTTAGTAGTGTCCAGTAGTATATCTTGTAAAGAATCTCCCTTTCTATGAAGTTCCAAATGAAGTACAGAAAGTGCAACTGCCAGCAGTTAGTGATAAGTGTGGAAGCTTAGATGCTGAAGAACATAGTAGCATGAAGTGAAAAGGTCAAGTACAGGAAAGGGAACAATGACAATGCAGCCATTGATTGGAAGTTACTGAAGGAAGTGCGACTTACTTCCCTTTGCTAAGCAACCAGAGGAAGCTTTATAATGCTTACAAAGCATGCACCATTGTAGAAACACTTTCCCTGAAGCCTTCAAAAAATAATAACCTAAGGTATCTGGTATGTTAGTAATATAATCACAAAGTCTGGCATCCTGTTAGTAATATACTTTGATGTTTGTAGAGGGTTTCTTTGTGGGGGAGCAATGCTCAGCAGTCTTATGCAGCTGACAGAGGTATAAGTGGAATTGCATATTTGCAATATTTCATGTGTGTTAGTGGATTAAAGTGCACAGTGTAGTACATTGTCTTTGCACATTGGAGATTGAAATTTCACAATGAGTTGTCAACCATGACCAATTACTATTGATCCACCCAAGTTGTAGTACATTGACATTCAGTACTCTAAAGGTAGATATTTATGCTGTGGTGAAGCAACGTAGGACCCAAGTCCAAGAGTATAAACCAAGAGATGGCAAAGTGTGGCTGTTTTTGTAATTCTCAGCTCAGTCCTCCTGGACAAAAAGGGAGCCAATTGTGACTTGGAAAATTCCTGCACAGCAATTTACCATTTAAATAGGTTGCATCCCTTGCTACCCAATGTAACATAAAAATATGTCTTATTCACAACTAGAACTTTACTTCTAGAAACTTTTGGGGCCTTTGTGTGTGTGTTTTTGCAGCCCCTAGAGCATAGGTGGGCAACTGCATGCCAATTTCCCCCTAAGAACTCTGTGGGACACTCCATGCAAAATGCCTCCATTGTTTCCTGCAATCCCTCTCAAAATGATTACAAAAGTGACATTACCTCACTTGCTATCACCATTTTAAGAATGACTGCTGAGAATAAAATAGATAAATTAGGCAGAGTACAGGGCTCTAGAGTGAGGTTTGTGTATGCTTTGCATGCTTTTACACATTTGATTTGAGGGCAAATGTTGCCCCAATTATGTTTGTTTTTACAAGGTGGTGGTTCAAAATGTTGGTGGACTGATGGGGGGGGCGGTCTTCATTGGCCATAAAAGAATCCATGGACTCCATATGTCGCATGGATTGCACTATGCCCACTGTGACTGGGGGGGACTTCTTGATATTTGGGAAAATTTTATTAGCTCAACAGGAGGACTGGGAAAGACTGAGTAATTTAAAGAATTTTTTATGCCTATGCATACAAAAATAAACTGCAGAGAGATACCACTCTAGGGGCATGGGGGCACATGGGTGGTCAACCATTTTTAGTGTCTTTATGATCTTTGTGGTCAACTATTGGCAGCTGACCAGAGCTGTGAGGTAATACAAGGGTATGTATCTTTGAAGACTATGGCACGTTACACACGTCCCCAGGACGTACTAGTATAATAATAATAATAATAATAATAATAATAATAATAATAATAATAATAATA